>NW_027225892.1:0-42438 GCF_038994185.2 Dermacentor albipictus | reverse complement strand
CATGCCGGTACTGCTCTTTTTAGCACCCGCACATGGATTTGTGCCAAAACGCGTTTTGAGCATGCACATGCATCTTTTGGTAGACGCGGATGCAGTTTTCTGCAAAACCACACGATATGCATGCAAATGGTGCTTATGGCACCATTTCCCAAGGGAAGGGAAGCGTAGCAGGGGGCGGCAGAAAGTAAGGTGGGCGGATGAGATTAAGAAGTTTGCAGGGATGGCGTGGACACAATTAGTACATGACCGGGGTTGTTGGAGAAATATGGGAGAGGCCTTTGCCCTGCAGTGGGCGTAACCAGGCTGATGATGGTGATGATGATGATGGTGCGTTTGGCAGAACGCGCACGTGGATTTCTACCAATCGACTTGAATAGCAATGCCGATGCTGCTATTTTTAGCACCCGCACATGGATTTGTGCCGAAACGCGTTTTAAGCATGCACATGCATCTTTTGGTAGACGCGGATGCAGTTTTCTGCAAAACCACACGATATGCATGCAAATGGTGCTTTTGACAGAACGCGCACGTGGATTTATACCAAACAACGTGAAAAGCATGCGGATGCTGCTCTGTTTAGCACCCGCACATGGATTTGTGCCAAAATGCGTTTTAAGCATGCACATGCATCTTTTGGTAGACGAGGGCGCAGTTTTCTGCAAAACCACACAATATGCATGCAAATGGTGCTTTTGGCAGAACGCGCACTTGGATTTCTACCAAACGTCGTGAAAAGCATGCCGATGCTGGTCTTTTTAGCACCGGCACATGGATTTGTGCCAAAACGCGTTTTGAGCATGCACACGCATCTTTTGGTAGACGCGGACACAGTTTTCTGCAAAAGCACACGATATGCATGCAAATGGTGCTTTTGGCAGAACGCGCACGTGGATTTCTACCAAACGACGTGAAAAGCATGCCGATGCTGCTCTTTTTAGCACCTGCACAGGTATTTGTGCCAAAACGCGTTTTAAGCATGCACATGCATCTTTTGGTAGACGCGGACGCAGTTTTCTGCAAAACCGCACGATATGCATGCAAATGGTGCTTTTGGCAGAACGCGCACGTGGATTTCTACCAAACGACTTGAATAGCATGCCGATGCTGCTCTTTTTAGCACCCGCACATGGATTTGTGCCGAAACGCGTTTTAAGCATGCACATGCATCTTTTGGTAGACGCGGATGCAGTTTTCTGCAAAACCACACGATATGCATGCAAATGGTGCTTTTGACAGAACGCGCACGTGGATTTATACCAAACAACGTGAAAAGCATGCCGATGCTGCTCTTTTTAGCACCCGCACATGGATTTGTGCCAAAACTCGTTTTAAGCATGCACATGCATCTTTTGGTAGACGCGGACGCAGTTTTCTGCAAAACCACACGATATGCATGCAAATGATGCTTTTGGCAGAACGCGCACGTGGATTTCTACCAAACGACGTGAAAAGCATGACGATGCTGCTCTTTTAGCACCCGCACATGGATTTGTGCCAAAACGCGTTTTAAGCATGCACATGCATCTTTTGGCAGACGCGGATGCAGTTTTCTGCAAAACCACACGACATGCACGCAAATGGTGCTTTTGGCAGAACGCGCACGTGGATTTCTACCAAACGATGTGAAAAGCATGCCGATGCTGCTGTTTTTAGCACCCGCACATGGATTTGTGCCAAAACGCGTTTTGAGCATGCACATGCATCTTTTGTTAGACGCGGACGCAATTTTCTGCAAAACCCCACGATATGCATGCAAATGGTGCTTTTAGCAGAACGCGCACGTGGATTTCTACCAAACGACGCGAAAAGCATGCCGATGCTGCTCTTTTTAGCACCCGCACTTGGATTTGTCCCAAAACGCGTTTTAAGCAAGCACATGCATCTTTTGGTAGACGCGGACGCAGTTTTCTTCAACACCACACGATATGCATGCAAATGGTGCTTTTGGCAGAACGCGCACGTGGATTTCTACGAAACGATGTGAAAAGCACGCCGATGCTGCTCTTTTTAGCACCCGCACATGGATTTGTGCCAAAACACGTTTTAAGCATGCGCATGCATCCTTTGGTAGACGCGGACGCAGTTTTCTGCAAAACCACACGATATTCATGCAAATGGTGCTTTTGGCAGAACGCGCACGCGGATTTCTAACAAACGACATGAAAAGCATGCCGATGCTGCTCTTTTTAGCACCAGCACATGGATTTGTGCCAAAATACGTTTTAAGCATGCGCATCCATCTTTTGGTAGACACGGACGCAGTTTTCTGCAAAACCACACGATATGCATGCAAATGGTGCTTTTGGCAGAACGCGCACGTGGATTTCTACCAAACGACGTGAAAAGCATGCCGATGGGGCTCTTTTTAGCACACGCACAAGGATTTGTGCCAAAACGCGTTTTACGCATGCACATGCATCTTTTGGTAGTCGCGGACGCAGTTTTCTGCAAAACCACACGATATGCATGCAAATGGTGCTTTTGGCCGAACGCGCACGTGGATTTCTACCAACGACGTGAAAAGCATGCCGATGCTGCTCTTTTTAGCACCCGCACATGGATTTGTGCCAAAACGCGTTTTAAGCATGCACTTGCATCTTTTGGTAGACGAGGGCGCAGTTTTCTGCAAAACCACACGATATGCACGCAAATGGTGCTTTTGGCAGAACGCGCACTTGGATTTCTACCAAACGTCGTGAAAAGCATGCCGATGCTGGTCTTTTTAGCACCGGCACATGGATTTGTGCCAAAACGCGTTTTGACATGCACACGCATCTTTTGGTAGACGCGGACACAGTTTTCTGCAAAAGCACACGATATGCATGCAAATGGTGCTTTTGGCAGAACGCGCACGTGGATTTCTACCAAGCGACGTGAAAAGCATGCCGATGCTGCTCTTTTTAGCACCCACACACGCATTTGTGCCAAAACGCGTCATGAGCATGCACATGCATCTTTTGGTAGACGCGGACGTAGTTTTCTGCAAAACCACACGATATCCATGCAAATGGTGCTTTTGGCAGAACGCGCACGTGGATTTCTACCAAACGACGTGAAAAGCATGCTGATGCTGCTCTTTTTAGCACCCGCACATGGATTTGTGCCAAAGCGCGTTTTAAGCATGCACATGCATCTTTTGGTAGACGCGGATGCAGTTTTCTGCAAAATCACACGATATGCATGCAAATGGTGCTTTGGCAGAATGTACGCGTGGATTTCTACCAAACGACGTGAAAAGCATGCCGATGCTGCTCTTTTTAGCACCCACACACGCATTTGTGCCGAAACGCGTTTTAAGCAAGCACATGCATCTTTTGGTAGACGCGGATGCAGTTTTCTGCAAAACCACACGATATGCAGTCAAATGCTGCTTTTGGCAGAACGCGCACGTGGATTTCTACCGAACGACGTGAAAAGCATGCCGATGCTGCTCGTTTTAGCACCCGCACATGGATTTGTGCCAAAACGCGTTTTGAGCATGCACATGCATCTTTTGGTAGACGCGGACGCAGTTTTCTGCAAAACCACACGATATGCATGCAAATGGTGCTTTTGGCAGAACGCGCACGTGGATTTCTACCAAGCGACGTGAAAGGCATGCCGATGCTGCTCTTTTTAGCACCCGCACATGGATTTGTGCCAAAACGCGTTTTAAGCATGCACATGCATCTTTTGGTAGACGCGGATGCAGTTTTCTGCAAAACCACACGATATGCATGCAAATGGTGCTTTGGCAGAATGCACACGTGGATTTCTACCAAACGACGTGAAAAGCATGCCGATGCTGCTCTTTTTAGCACCCACACACGCATTTGTGCCAAAACGCGTTATGAGCATGCACATGCATCTTTTGGTAGACGCGGACGCAGTTTTCTGCAAAACCACACGACATGCATGCTAAGGGTGCTTTTGGCAGAACGCGCACGTGGAGTTCTACCAAACGACGTGAAAAGCATGCCGATGCTGCTCTTTTCAGCACCCGCACATGTATTTGTGCCAAAACGTGTTTTAAGCATGCACATGCATCTTCTGGTAGACGCGGACGCAGTTTTCTGCAAAACCATACGATATGCATACAAATGGTGCTTTTGGCAGAACGCGCACGTGGATTTCTACCAAGCGACGTGAAAAGCATGCCGATGCTGCTCTTTTTAGCACCCGCACTTGGATTTGTCCCAAAACGCGTTTTAAGCAAGCACATGCATCTTTTGGTAGACGCGGACGCAGTTTTCTTCAACACCACACGATATGCATGCAAATGGTGCTTTTGGCAGAACGCGCACGTGGATTTCTACGAAACGATGTGAAAAGCACGCCGATGCTGCTCTTTTTAGCACCCGCACATGGATTTGTGCCAAAACGTGTTTTAAGCATGCACATGCATCTTTTGGTAGACGCGGATGCAGTTTTCTGCAAAATCACACGATATGCATGCAAATGGTGCTTTGGCAGAATGTACGCGTGGATTTCTACCAATCGACTTGAATAGCAATGCCGATGCTGCTCTTTTTAGCACCCACACACGCATTTGTGCCGAAACGCGTTTTAAGCAAGCACATGCATCTTTTGGTAGACGCGGATGCAGTTTTCTGCAAAACCACACGATATGCAGTCAAATGCTGCTTTTGGCAGAACGCGCACGTGGATTTCTACCAAACGACGTGAAAAGCATGCCGATGCTGCTCGTTTTAGCACCCGCACATGGATTTGTGCCAAAACGCGTTTTGAGCATGCACATGCATCTTTTGGTAGACGCGGACGCAGTTTTCTGCAAAACCACACGATATGCATGCAAATGGTGCTTTTGGCAGAACGCGCACGTGGATTTCTACCAAACGACGTGAAAAGCATGCCGGTACTGCTCTTTTTAGCACCCGCACATGGATTTGTGCCAAAACGCGTTTTGAGCATGCACATGCATCTTTTTGTAGACGCGGATGCAGTTTTCTGCAAAACCACACGATATGCATGCAAATGGTGCTTATGGCACCATTTCCCAAGGGAAGGGAAGCATAGCAGGGGGCGGCAGAATGTAAGGTGGGCGGATGAGATTAAGAAGTTTGCAGGGACGGCGTGGACACAATTAGTACATGACCGGGGTTGTTGGAGAAATATGGGAGAGGCCTTTGCCCTGCAGTGGGCGTAACCAGGCTGATGATGGTGATGATAATGATGGTGCGTTTGGCAGAACGCGCACGTGGATTTCTACCAATCGACTTGAATAGCAATGCCGATGCTGCTCTTTTTAGCACCCGCACATGGATTTGTGCCGAAACGCGTTTTAAGCATGCACATGCATCTTTTGGTAGACGCGGATGCAGTTTTCTGCAAAACCACACGATATGCATGCAAATGGTGCTTTTGACAGAACGCGCACGTGGATTTATACCAAACAACGTGAAAAGCGTGCCGATGCTGCTCTGTTTAGCACCCGCACATGGATTTGTGCCAAAATGCGTATTAAGCATGCACAGGCATCTTTTGGTAGACGAGGACGCAGTTTTCTGCAAAACCACACGATATGCATGCAAATGGTGCTTTTGGCAGAACGCGCACTTGGATTTCTACCAAACGACGTGAAAAGCATGCCGATGCTGGTCTTTTTAGCACCGGCACATGGATTTGTGCCAAAACGCGTTTTGAGCATGCACACGCATCTTTTGGTAGACGCGGACACAGTTTTCTGCAAAAGCACACGATATGCATGCAAATGGTGCTTTTGGCAGAACGCGCACGTGGATTTCTACCAAACGACATGAAAAGCATGCCGATGCTGCTCTTTTTAGCACCTGCACAGGTATTTGTGCCAAAACGCGTTTTAAGCATGCACATGCATCTTTTGGTAGACGCGGACGCAGTTTTCTGCAAAACCGCACGATATGCATGCAAATGGTGCTTTTGACAGAACGCGCACGTGGATTTCTACCAAACGACGTGAACAGCATGCCGATGCTGCTCTTTTTCGCACCCGCACATGGATTTGTGCCAAAACTCGTTTTAAGCATGCACGTGCATCTTTGGTAGACGCGGACGCAGTTTTCTGCAAAACGACGCGATATGCATGCAAACGGTGCTTTTGGCAGAACGCGCACGTGGATTTCTACCAAGCGACGTGAAAAGCATGCCGATGCTGCTCTTTTTAGCACCCGCACATGGATTTGTGCCAAAACGCGTTTTAAGCATGCACATGCATCTTTTGGTAGACGCGGATGCAGTTTTCTGCAAAACCACACGATATGCATGCAAATGGTGCTTTTGGCAGAACGCGCACGTGGATTTCTACCAAACGACGTGAAAAGCGTGCCGATGCTGCTCTTTTTAGCACCCGCCCATGGATTTGTGCCAAAACGCGTTTTGAGCATGTACATGAATCTTTTGGTAGACGCGGATGCAGTTTTCTGCAAAACCACACGATATGCATGCAAATGGTGCTTATGGCACCATTTCCCAAGTGAAGGGAAGCGTAGCAGGGGGCAGCAGAAAGTTAGGTGGGTGGATGAGATTAAGAAGTTTGCACGGACGGCGTGGCCACAATAGTGGACGTGACCGGGGTTGTTTGAGAAATATGGGAGAGGCCTTTGCCCTGCAGTGGGCGTAACCAGGATGATGATGGTGATGATGATGATGGTGCGTTTGGCAGAACGCGCACGTGGATTTCTACCAAACGACTTGAATAGCATGCCGATGCTGCTCTTTTTAGCACCCGCACATGGATTTGTGCCGAAACGCGTTTTAAGCATGCACATGCATCTTTTGGTAGACGCGGATGCAGTTTTCTGCAAAACCACACGATATGCATGCAAATGGTGCTTTTGACAGAACGCGCACGTGGATTTATACCAAACAACGTGAAAAGCATGCCGATGCTGCTCTTTTTAGCACCCGCACATGGATTTGTGCCAAAACTCGTTTTAAGCATGCACGTGCATCTTTTCGTAGACGCGGACGCAGTTTTCTGCAAAACCACACGATATGCATGCAAATGGTGCTTTTGGCCGAACGCGCACGCGGATTTCTAACAAACGACATGAAAAGCATGCCGATGCTGCTCTTTTTAGCACCAGCACATGGATTTGTGCCAAAATGCGTTTTAAGCATGCGCATCCATCTTTTGGTAGACACGGACGCAGTTTCCTGCAAAACCACACGATATGCATGCAAATGGTGCTTTTGGCAGAACGCGCACGTGGGTTTCTACCAAACGACGTGAAAAGCATGCCGATGGGGCTCATTTTAGCACACGCACATGGATTTGTGCCAAAACGCGTTTAACGCATGCACATGCATCTTTTCGTAGTCGCGGCCGCAGTTTTCTGCAAAACCACACGATATGCATGCAAATGGTGCTTTTGGCCGAACGCGCACGTGGATTTCTACCAAACGACGTGAAAAGCATGCCGATGCTGCTCTTTTTAGCACCCGCACATGGATTTGTGCGAAAACGTGTTTCAAGCATGCACATGCATCTTTTGGAAGACGCGGACGCAGTTTTCTGCAAAACCACACGACATGCATGCTAAGGGTGCTTTTGGCAGAACGCGCACGTGGATTTCTACCAAACGACGTGAACAGCATGCCCATGCTGCTCTTTTTAGCACCCGCACATGGATTCGTGCCAAAACGCGTTTTAAGCATGCATATGCATCTTTTGGTAGACGCGATTGCAGTTTTCTGCAAAACCACACGATATGCATGCAAATGGTGATTTTGGCAGAACGCGCACGTGGATGTCTACCAAACGACGTGAAAAGCATGCCGATGTTGCTCTTTTTAGCACGCGCACATGGATTTGTGCCAAAACGCGTTTTAAGCATGCACATGCATCTTTTGGTAGACGCGGACGCAACTTTCTGCAAAACCCCACGATATGCATGCAAATGGTGCTTTTAGCAGAACGCGCACGTGGATTTCTACCAAACGACGCGAAAAGCATGCCGATGCTGCTCTTTTTAGCACCCGCACTTGGATTTGACCCAAAATGCGTTTTAAGCAAGCACATGCATCTTTTGGTAGACGCGGACGCAGTTTTCTTCAAAACCACACGATATGCATGCAAATGGTGCTTTTGGCCGAACGCGCACGCGGATTTCTAACAAACGACATGAAAAGCATGCCGATGCTGCTCTTTTTAGCACCAGCACATGGATTTGTGCCAAAATGCGTTTTAAGCATGCGCATCCATCTTTTGGTAGACACGGACGCAGTTTTCTGCAAAACCACACGATATGCATGCAAATGGTGCTTTTGGCAGAACGCGCACGTGGGTTTCTACCAAACGACGTGAAAAGCATGCCGATGGGGCTCATTTTAGCACACGCACATGGATTTGTGCCAAAACGCGTTTAACGCATGCACATGCATCTTTTCGTAGTCGCGGCCGCAGTTTTCTGCAAAACCACACGATATGCATGCAAATGGTGCTTTTGGCCGAACGCGCACGTGGATTTCTACCAAACGACGTGAAAAGCATGCCGATGCTGCTCTTTTTAGCACCCGCACATGGATTTGTGCGAAAACGTGTTTCAAGCATGCACATGCATCTTTTGGAAGACGCGGACGCAGTTTTCTGCAAAACCACACGATATGCATGCAAATGGTGCTTTTGGCAGAACGCGCACGTGGATTTCTACCAAACGACGTGAAAAGCATGCCGATGCTGCTCCTTTTTGCACCCGCACAGGTATTTGTGCGAAAACGCGTTTTAAGCATGCACATGCATCTTTTGGTAGACGCGGACGCAGTTTTCTGCAAAACCACACGACATGCATGCAAATGGTGCTTTTGGCAGAACGCGCACGTGGATTTCTACCAAACGACGTGAAAAACATGCCGATGCTGCTGTTTTTAGCACCCGCACATGGATTTGTGCCAAAACGCGTTTTGAGCATGCACATGCATCTTTTGTTAGACGCGGACGCAACTTTCTGCAAAACCACACGATATGCATGCAAATGGTGCTTTTGGCAGAACGCGCACGTGGATTTCTACCAAACGACGTGAAAAGCACGCCGATGCTGCTCTTTTTAGCACCCGCACATGGATTTGTGCCAAAACACGTTTTAAGAATGCGCATGCATCCTTTGGTAGACGCGGACGCAGTTTTCTGCAAAACCACACGATATTCATGCAAATGGTGCTTTTGGCAGAACGCGCACGCGGATTTCTAACAAACGACATGAAAAGCATGCCGATGCTGCTCTTTTTAGCACCAGCACATGGATTTGTGCCAAAATGCGTTTTAAAGATGCGCATCCATCTTTTGGTAGACACGGACACAGTTTTCTGCAAAACGACACGATATGCATGCAAATGGTGCTTTTGGCAGAACGCGCACGTGGATTTCTACCAAACGATGTGAAAAGCATGCCGATGCTGCTGTTTTTAGCACCCGCACATGGATTTGTGCCAAAACGCGTTTTGAGCATGCACATGCATCTTTTGTTAGACGCGGACGCATTTTTCTGCAAAACCCCACGATATGCATGCAAATGGTGCTTTTAGCAGAACGCGCACGTGGATTTCTACCAAGTGACGTGAAAAGCGTGCCGATGCTGCTCTTTTAGGCACCCGCACATGGATTTGTGCCAAAACGCGTTTTGAGCATGCACATGAATCTTTTGGTAGACGCGGATGCAGTTTTCTGCAAAACCACACGATATGCATGCAAATGGTGCTTATGGCACCATTTCCCAAGTGAAGGGAAGCGTAGCAGGGGGCGACAGAAAGTTAGGTGGGCGGATGAGATTAAGAAGTTTGCAGGGACGGCGTGGCCACAATATTGGACATGACCGGGGTTGTTGGAGAAATATGGCAGAGGCCTTTGCCCTGCAGTGGGCGTAACCAGGCTGATGATAGTGATGATGATGATGGTGCGTTTGACAGAACGCGCACGTGGATTTCTACCAAACGACTTGAATAGCATGTCGATGCTGCTCTTTTTTGCACCCGCACATGGATTTGTGCCAAAACGCGTTTTAAGCATGCACATGCATCTTTTGGTAGACGCGGATGCAGTTTTCTGCAAAACCACACGATATGCATGCAAATGGTGCTTTTGGCAGAACGCGCACGTGGATTTATACCAAACGACTTGAATAGCATGCCGATGCTGCTCTTTTTAGCACCCGCACATGGATTTGTGCCAAAACGCGTTTTAAGCATGCACATGCATCTTTTGGTAGACGCGGATGCAGTTTTCTGCAAAACCACATGATATGCATGCAAATGGTGCGTTTAGCAGAACGCGCACGTGGATTTCTACCAATCGACTTGAATAGCAATGCCGATGCTGCTCTTTTTAGCACCCGCACATGGATTTGTGCCGAAACACGTTTTAAGCATGCACATGCATCTTTTGGTAGACGAGGATGCAGTTTTCTGCAAAACCACACGATATGCATGCAAATGGTGCTTATGGCACCATTTCCCAAGGGTAGGGAAGCGTAGCAGGGGGCGGCAGAAAGTTAGGTGGGCGGATGAGATTAAGAAGTTTGCAGGGACGGCAGGGCCACAATTAGTACATGACCGGGGTTGTTGGAGAAATATGGGAGAGGCCTTTGCCCTGCAGTGGGCGTAACCAGGCTGATGATGGTGATGATGATGATGGTGCGTTTGGCAGAACGCGCACGTGGATTTCTACCAATCGACTTGAATAGCAATGCCGATGCTGCTCTTTTTAGCACCCGCACATGGATTTGTGTCGAAACGCGTTTTGAGCATGCACATGCATCTTTTCGTAGACGCGGATGCAGTTTTCTGCAAAACCACACGATATGCATGCAAATGGTGCTTTTGACAGAACGCGCACGTGGATTGATACCAAACAACGTGAAAAGCATGCCGATGCTGCTCTTTTTAGCACCCGCACATGGATTTGTGCCAAAACTCGTTTTAAGCATGCACATGCATCTTTTGGTAGACGCGGACGCAGTTTTCTGCAAAACCACACGATCTGCATGCAAATGGTGCTTTTGGCAGAACGCGCACGTGGATTTCTACCAAACGACGTGAAAAGCATGCCGATGCTGCTGTTTTTAGCACCCGCACATGGATTTGTGCCAAAACGCGTTTTGAGCATGCACATGCATCTTTTGTTAGACGCGGACGCAATTTTCTGCAAAACCCCACGATATGCATGCAAATGGTGCTTTTAGCAGAACGCGCACGTGGATTTCTACCAAACGACGCGAAAAGCATGCCGATGCTGCTCTTTTTAGCACCCGCACTTGGATTTGTCCCAAAACGCGTTTTAAGCAAGCACATGCATCTTTTGGTAGACGCGGACGCAGTTTTCTGCAAAACCACACGATATGCATGCAAATGGTGCTTTTGGCAGAACGCGCACGTCGATTTCTGCCAAACCACGTGAAAAGCATGCCGATGCTGCTCTTTTTAGCACCCGCACATGGATTTGTGCCAAAACGCGTTTTAAGCATGCACATGCATCTTTTGGTAGACGCGGACGCAGTTTTCTGCAAAACCGCACGATATGCATGCAAATGGTGCTTTTGGCAGAACGCGCACGTGGATTTCTACCAAACGACGTGAACAGCATGCCGATGCTGCTCTTTTTCGCACCCGCACATAGATTTGTGCCAAAACTCGTTTTAAGCATGCACGTGCATCTTTGGTAGACGCGGACGCAGTTTTCTGCAAAACGACGCGATATGCATGCAAACGGTGCTTTTGGCAGAACGCGCACGTGGATTTCTACCAAGCGACGTGAAAAGCATGCCGATGCTGCTCTTTTTAGCACCCGCACATGGATTTGTGCCAAAACGCGTTTTAAGCATGCACATGCATCTTTTGGTAGACGCGGATGCAATTTTCTGCAAAACCACACGATATGCATGCAAATGGTGCTTTTGGCAGAATGCGCACGTGGATTTCTACCAAACGACGTGAAAAGCGTGCCGATGCTGCTCTTTTTAGCACCTGCCCATGGATTTGTGCCAAAACGCGTTTTGAGCATGTACATGAATCTTTTGGTAGACGCGGATGCAGTTTTCTGCAAAACCACACGATATGCATGCAAATGGTGCTTATGGCACCATTTCCCAAGTGAAGGGAAGCGTAGCAGGGGGCAGCAGAAAGTTAGGTGGGTGGATGAGATTAAGAAGTTTGCCCGGACGGCGTGGCCACAATATTGGACGTGACCGGGGTTGTTTGAGAAATATGGGAGAGGCCTTTGCCCTGCAGTGGGCGTAACCAGGATGATGATGGTGATGATGATGATGGTGCGTTTGGCAGAACGCGCACGTGGATTTCTACCAAACGACTTGAATAGCATGCCGATGCTGCTCTTTTTAGCACCCGCACATGGATTTGTGCCGAAACGCGTTTTAAGCATGCACATGCATCTTTTGGTAGACGCGGATGCAGTTTTCTGCAAAACCACACGATATGCATGCAAATGGTGCTTTTGACAGAACGCGCACGTGGATTTATACCAAACAACGTGAAAAGCATGCCGATGCTGCTCTTTTTAGCACCCGCACATGGATTTGTGCCAAAACTCGTTTTAAGCATGCACGTGCATCTTTTCGTAGACGCGGACGCAGTTTTCTGCAAAACCACACGATATGCATGCAAATGATGCTTTTGGCAGAACGCGCACGTGGATTTCTACCAAACGGCGTGAAAAGCATGACGACGCTGCTCTTTTAGCACCCGCACATGGATTTGTGCCAAAACGCGTTTTAAGCATGCACATGCATCTTTTGGCAGACGCGGATGCAGTTTTCTGCAAAACCACACGACATGCATGCAAATGGTGCTTTTGGCAGAACGCGCACGTGGGTTTCTACCAAACGACGTGAAAAGCATGCCGATGGGGCTCTTTTTAGCACACGCACATGGATTTGTGCCAAAACGCGTTTAACGCATGCACATGCATCTTTTCGTAGTCGCGGCCGCAGTTTTCTGCAAAACCACACGATATGCATGCAAATGGTGCTTTTGGCCGAACGCGCACGTGGATTTCTACCAAACGACGTGAAAAGCATGCCGATGCTGCTCTTTTTAGCACCCGCACATGGATTTGTGCGAAAACGTGTTTCAAGCATGCACATGCATCTTTTGGAAGACGCGGACGCAGTTTTCTGCAAAACCACACGATATGCATGCAAATGGTGCTTTTGGCAGAACGCGCACGTGGATTTCTACCAAACGACGTGAAAAGCATGCCGATGCTGCTCCTTTTAGCACCCGCACAGGTATTTGTGCGAAAACGCGTTTTAAGCATGCACATGCATCTTTTGGTAGACGAGGACGCAGTTTTCTGCAAAACCACACGACATGCATGCAAATGGTGCTTTTGGCAGAACGCGCACGTGGATTTCTACCAAACGACGTGAAAAGCATGAGATGGGGCTCTTTTTAGCACACGCACATGGATTTGTGCCAAAACGCGTTTTACGCATGCACATGCATCTTTTGGTAGACGCGGACGCAGTTTTCTGCAAAACCACACGATATGCATGCAAATGGTGCTTTTGGCAGAACGCGCACGTGGATTTCTACCAAACGACGTGAAAAGCATGCCGATGCTGCTCCTTTTAGCACCCGCACAGGTATTTGTGCGAAAACGCGTTTTAAGCATGCACATGCAACTTTTGGTAGACGCGGACGCAGTTTTCTGCAAAACCACACGACATGCATGCAAATGGTGCTTTTGGCAGAACGCGCACGTGGATTTCTACCAAACGACGTGAAAAGCATGCCGATGGGGTTCTTTTTAGCACACGCACATGGATTTGTGCCAAAACGCGTTTTACGCATGCACATGCGTCTTTTGGTAGACGCGGACGCAGTTTTCTGCAAAACCACACGATATGCATGCAAATGGTGCTTTTGGCAGAACGCGCACGTGGATTTCTACCAAACGACGTGAAAAGCATGCCGATGGGGCTCTTTTTAGCACACGCACATGGATTTGTGCCAAAATGCGTTTTACGCATGCACATGCATCTTTTGGTAGACGCGGACGCAGTTTTCTGCAAAACCACACGACAAGCATGCAAATGGTGCTTTTGGCAGAACGCGCACGTGGATTTCTACCAAACGATGTGAAAAGCATGCCGATGCTGCTGTTTTTAGCACCCGCACATGGATTTCTGCCAAAACGCGTTTCGAGCATGCACATGCATCTTTTGTGAGACGCGGACGCAATTTTCTGCAAAACCCCACGATATGCATGCAAATGGTGCTTTTAGCAGAACGCGCACGTGGATTTCTACTAAACGACGCGAAAAGCATGCCGATGCTCCTCTTTTTAGCACCCGCACTTGGATTTGTCCCAAAACGCGTTTTAAGCAAGCACATGCATCTTTTGGTAGACGCGGACGCAGTTTTCTTGAAAACCACACGATATGCATGCAAATGGTGCTTTTGGCAGAACGCGCACGTGGATTGCTACCAAACGACGTGAAAAGCACGCCGATGCTGCTCTTTTTAGCACCCGCACATGGATTTGTGCCAAAACACGTTTTAAGCATGCGCATGCATCCTTTGGTAGACGCGGATGCAGTTTTCTGCAAAACCACACGACATGCATGCAAATGGTGCTTTTGGCAGAACGCGCACGTGGATTTCTACCAAACGATGCGAAAAGCATGCCGATGCTGCTGTTTTTAGCACCCGCACATGGATTTGTGCCAAAACGCGTTTTGAGCATGCACATGCATCTTTTGTTAGACGCGGACGCAATTTTCTGCAAAACCCCACCATATGCATGCAAATGGTGCTTTTGGCAGAACGCGCACGTGGATTTCTACCAAACGACGTGAAAAGCATGCCGATGGGGCTCTTTTAGCACACGCACATGGATTTGTGCCAAAACGCGTTTTACGCATGCACATGCATCTTTTGGTAGACGCGGACGCAGTTTTCTGCAAAACCACACGATATGCATGCAAATGGTGCTTTTGGCAGAACGCGCACGTGGATTTCTACCAAACGACGTGAAAAGCATGCCGATGGGGCTCTTTTTAGCACACGCACATGGATTTGTGCCAAAATGCGTTTTAAGCATGCGCATGCATCCTTTGGTAGACGCGGATGCAGTTTTCTGCAAAACCACACGACATGCATGCAAATGGTGCTTTTGGCAGAACGCGCACGTGGATTTCTACCAAACGATGTGAAAAGCATGCCGATGCTGCTGTTTTTTGCACCCGCACATGGATTTGTGCCAAAACGCGTTTTGAGCATGCACATGCATCTTTTGTTAGACGCGGACGCAATTTTCTGCAAAACCCCACGATATGCATGCAAATGGTGCTTTTGGCAGAACGCGCACGTGGATTTCTACCAAACGACGTGAAAAGCATGCCGATGGGGCTCTTTTTAGCACACGCACATGAATTTGTGCCAAAATGCGATTTACGCATGCACATGCATCTTTTGGTAGACGCGGACGCAGTTTTCTGCAAAACCACACGACATGCATGCAAATGGTGCTTTTGGCAGAACGCGCACGTGGATTTCTACCAAACGATGTGAAAAGCATGCCGATGCTGCTGTTTTTAGCACCCGCACATGGATTTGTGCCAAAACGCGTTTTGAGCATGCACATGCATCTTTTGTGAGACGCGGACGCAATTTTCTGCAAAACCCCACGATATGCATGCAAATGGTGCTTTTAGCAGAACGCGCACGTGGATTTCTACCAAACGACGCGAAAAGCATGCCGATGCTCCTCTTTTTAGCACCCGCACTTGGATTTGTCCCAAAACGCGTTTTAAGCAAGCACATGCATCTTTTGGTAGACGCGGATGCAGTTTTCTTCAAAACCACACGATATGCATGCAAATGGTGCTTTTGGCAGAACGCGCACGTGGATTGCTACCAAACGACGTGAAAAGCACGCCGATGCTGCTCTTTTTAGCACCCGCACATGGATTTGTGCCAAAACACGTTTTAAGCATGCGCATGCATCCTTTGGTAGACGCGGATGCAGTTTTCTGCAAAACCACACGACATGCATGCAAATGGTGCTTTTGGCAGAACGCGCACGTGGATTTCTACCAAACGATGTGAAAAGCATGCCGATGCTGCTGTTTTTAGCACCCGCACATGGATTTGTGCCAAAACGCGTTTTGAGCATGCACATGCATCTTTTGTTAGACGCGGACGCAATTTTCTGCAAAACCCCACGATATGCATGCAAATGGTGCTTTTAGCAGAACGCGCACGTGGATTTCTACCAAACGACGCGAAAAGCATGCCGATGCTCCTCTTTTTAGCACCCGCACTTGGATTTGACCCAAATTGCGTTTTAAGCAAGCACATGCATCTTTTGGTAGACGCGGACGCAGTTTTCTTCAAAACCACACGATATGCATGCAAATGGTGCTTTTGGCAGAACGCGCACGTGGATTTCTACCAAACGACGTGAAAAGCACGCCGATGCTGCTCTTTTTAGCACCCGCACATGGATTTGTGCCAAAACACGTTTTAAGCATGCGCATGCATCCTTTGGTAGACGCGGACGCAGTTTTCTGCAAAACCACACGATATTCATGCAAATGGTGCTTTTGGCAGAACGCGCACGCGGATTTCTAACAAACGACATGAAAAGCATGCCGATGCTGCTCTTTTTAGCACCAGCACATGGATTTGTGCCAAAATGCGTTTTAAAGATGCGCATCCATCTTTTGGTAGACACGGACACAGTTTTCTGCAAAACCACACGATATGCATGCAAATGGTGCTTTTGGCAGAACGCGCACGTGGATTTCTACCAAACGACTTCAATAGCATGCCGATGCTGCTCTTCTTAGCACCCGCACATGGATTTGTGCCGAAACGCGTTTTAAGCATGCACATGCATCTTTTGGTAGACGCGGATGCAGTTTTCTGCAAAACCACACGATATGCATGCAAATGGTGCTTTTGACAGAACGCGCACGTGGATTTATACCAAACAACGTGAAAAGCATGCCGATGCTGCTCTTTTTAGCACCCGCACATGGATTTGTGCCAAAACTCGTTTTAAGCATGCACGTGCATCTTTTCGTAGACGCG
Source organism: Dermacentor albipictus (assembly GCF_038994185.2). Taxonomy (NCBI): domain Eukaryota; kingdom Metazoa; phylum Arthropoda; class Arachnida; order Ixodida; family Ixodidae; genus Dermacentor; species Dermacentor albipictus. The sequence continues at coordinate 25,413 of NW_027225892.1, read as the reverse complement.
GACGCAGTTTTCTGCAAAACCACACGATATGCATGCAAATGGTGCTTTTAGCAGAACGCGCACGTGGATTTCTACCAAACGACGCGAAAAGCATGCCGATGCTGCTCTTTTTAGCACCCGCACTTGGATTTGTCCCAAAACACGTTTTAAGCATGCGCATGCATCCTTTGGTAGACGCGGACGCAGTTTTCTGCAAAACCACACGATATTCATGCAAATGGTGCTTTTGGCAGAACGCGCACGCGGATTTCTAACAAACGACATGAAAAGCATGCCGATGCTGCTCTTTTTAGCACCAGCACATGGATTTGTGCCAAAATGCGTTTTAAGCATGCGCATCCATCTTTTGGTAGACACGGACGCAGTTTTCTGCAAAACCACACGATATGCATGCAAATGGTGCTTTTGGCAGAACGCGCACGTGGGTTTCTACCAAACGACGTGAAAAGCATGCCGATGGGGCTCTTTTTAGCACACGCACATGGATTTGTGCCAAAACGCGTTTAACGCATGCACATGCATCTTTTCGTAGTCGCGGCCGCAGTTTTCTGCAAAACCACACGATATGCATGCAAATGGTGCTTTTGGCCGAACGCGCACGTGGATTTCTACCAAACGACGTGAAAAGCATGCCGATGCTGCTCTTTTTAGCACCCGCACATGGATTTGTGCGAAAACGTGTTTCAAGCATGCACATGCATCTTTTGGAAGACGCGGACGCAGTTTTCTGCAAAACCACACGACATGCATGCTAAGGGTGCTTTTGGCAGAACGCGCACGTGGATTTCTACCAAACGACGTGAACAGCATGCCCATGCTGCTCTTTTTAGCACCCGCACATGGATTCGTGCCAAAACGCGTTTTAAGCATGCATATGCTTCTTTTGGTAGACGCGATTGCAGTTTTCTGTAAAACCACACGATATGCATGCAAATGGTGCTTTTGGCAGAACGCGCACGTGGATTTCTACGAAACGACGTGAAAAGCATGCCGATGCTGCTCTGTTTAGCACCCGTGCATGGATTTGTGCCAAAACGCGTTTTGAGCATGCACATGCATCTTTTGTTAGACGCGGACGCAGTTTTCTGCAAAACCACACGAAATGCATGCAAATGGTGCTTTTGGCAGAACGCGCACGTGGATTTCTACCAAACGACGTGAAAAGCATTCCGATGCTGCTCTTTTTAGCACCTGCACAGGTATTTGTGCCAAAACGCGTTTTAAGCATGCACATGCATCTTTTTGTAGACGCGGATGCAGTTTTCTGCAAAACCACACGATATGCATGCAAATGGTGCTTATGGCACCATTTCCCAAGGGAAGGGAAGCGTAGCAGGGGGCGGCAGAATGTAAGGTGGGCGGATGAGATTAAGAAGTTTGCAGGGACGGCGTGGACACAATTAGTACATGACCGGGGTTGTTGGAGAAATATGGGAGAGGCCTTTGCCCTGCAGTGGGCGTAACCAGGCTGATGATGGTGATGATGATGATGGTGCGTTTGGCAGAACGCGCACGTGGATTTCTACCAATCGACTTGAATAGCAATGCCGATGCTGCTCTTTTTAGCACCCGCACATGGATTTGTGCCGAAACGCGTTTTAAGCATGCACATGCATCTTTTGGTAGACGCGGATGCAGTTTTCTGCAAAACCACACGATATGCATGCAAATGGTGCTTTTGACAGAACGCGCACGTGGATTTATACGAAACAACGTGAAAAGCATGCCGATGCTGCTCTGTTTAGCACCCGCACATGGATTTGTGCCAAAATGCGTATTAAGCATGCACAGGCATCTTTTGGTAGACGAGGACGCAGTTTTCTGCAAAACCACACGATATGCATGCAAATGGTGCTTTTGGCAGAACGCGCACTTGGATTTCTACCAAACGACGTGAAAAGCATGCCGATGCTGGTCTTTTTAGCACCGGCACATGGATTTGTGCCAAAACGCGTTTTGAGCATGCACACGCATCTTTTGGTAGACGCGGACACAGTTTTCTGCAAAAGCACACGATATGCATGCAAATGGTGCTTTTGGCAGAACGCGCACGTGGATTTCTACCAAACGACGTGAAAAGCATGCCGATGCTGCTCTTTTTAGCACCTGCACAGGTATTTGTGCCAAAACGCGTTTTAAGCATGCACATGCATCTTTTGGTAGACGCGGACGCAGTTTTCTGCAAAACCGCACGATATGCATGCAAATGGTGCTTTTGGCAGAACGCGCACGTGGATTTCTACCAAACGACGTGAACAGCATGCCGATGCTGCTCTTTTTCGCACCCGCACATGGATTTGTGCCAAAACTCGTTTTAAGCATGCACGTGCATCTTTGGTAGACGCGGACGCAGTTTTCTGCAAAACGACGCGATATGCATGCAAACGGTGCTTTTGGCAGAACGCGCACGTGGATTTCTACCAAGCGACGTGAAAAGCATGCCGATGCTGCTCTTTTTAGCACCCGCACATGGATTTGTGCCAAAACGCGTTTTAAGCATGCACATGCATCTTTTGGTAGACGCGGATGCAGTTTTCTGCAAAACCACACGATATGCATGCAAATGGTGCTTTTGGCAGAACGCGTACGTGGATTTCTACCAAACGACGTGAAAAGCGTGCCGATGCTGCTCTTTTTAGCACCCGCCCATGGATTTGTGCCAAAACGCGTTTTGAGCATGTACATGAATCTTTTGGTAGACGCGGATGCAGTTTTCTGCAAAACCACACGATATGCATGCAAATGGTGCTTATGGCACCATTTCCCAAGTGAAGGGAAGCGTAGCAGGGGGCAGCAGAAAGTTGGGTGGGTGGATGAGATTAAGAAGTTTGCACGGACGGCGTGGCCACAATATTGGACGTGACCGGGGTTGTTTGAGAAATATGGGAGAGGCCTTTGCCCTGCAGTGGGCGTAACCAGGATGATGATGGTGATGATGATGATGGTGCGTTTGGCAGAACGCGCACGTGGATTTCTACCAAACGACTTGAATAGCATGCCGATGCTGCTCTTTTTAGCACCCGCACATGGATTTGTGCCGAAACGCGTTTTAAGCATGCACATGCATCTTTTGGTAGACGCGGATGCAGTTTTCTGCAAAACCACACGATATGCATGCAAATGGTGCTTTTGACAGAACGCGCACGTGGATTTATACCAAACAACGTGAAAAGCATGCCGATGCTGCTCTTTTTAGCACCCGCACATGGATTTGCGCCAAAACTCGTTTTAAGCATGCACGTGCATCTTTTCGTAGACGCGGACGCAGTTTTCTGCAAAACCACACGATATGAATGCAAATGATGCTTTTGGCAGAACGCGCACGTGGATTTCTACCAAACGCCGTGAAAAGCATGACGATGCTGCTCTTTTAGCACCCGCACATGGATTTGTGCCAAAACGCGTTTTAAGCATGCACATGCATCTTTTGGCAGACGCGGATGCAGTTTTCTGCAAAACCACATGACATGCATGCAAATGGTGCTTTTGGCAGAACGCGCACGTGGATTTCTACCAAACGATGTGAAAAGCATGCCGATGCTGCTGTTTTAGCACCCGCACATGGATTTGTGCCAAAAAGCGTTTTGAGCATGCACATGCATCATTTGTTAGACGCGGACGCAATTTTCTTCAAAACCCCACGATATGCATGCAAATGGTGCTTTTAGCAGAACGCGCACGTGGATTTCTACCAAACGACGCGAAAAGCATGCCGATGCTGCTCTTTTTAGCACCCGCACTTGGATTTGTCCCAAAACACGTTTTAAGCATGCGCATGCATCGTTTGGTAGACGCGGACGCAGTTTTCTGCAAAACCACACGATATTCATGCAAATGGTGCTTTTGGCCGAACGCGCACGCGGATTTCTAACAAACGACATGAAAAGCATGCCGATGCTGCTCTTTTTAGCACCAGCACATGGATTTGTGCCAAAATGCGTTTTAAGCATGCGCATCCATCTTTTGGTAGACACGGACGCAGTTTTCTGCAAAACCACACGATATGCATGCAAATGGTGCTTTTGGCAGAACGCGCACGTGGGTTTCTACCAAACGACGTGAAAAGCATGCCGATGGGGCTCATTTTAGCACACGCACATGGATTTGTGCCAAAACGCGTTTAACGCATGCACATGCATCTTTTCGTAGTCGCGGCGGCAGTTTTCTGCAAAACCACACGATATGCATGCAAATGGTGCTTTTGGCCGAACGCGCACGTGGATTTCTACCAAACGACGTGAAAAGCATGCCGATGCTGCTCTTTTTAGCACCCGCACATGGATTTGTGCGAAAACGTGTTTCAAGCATGCACATGCATCTTTTGGAAGACGCGGACGCAGTTTTCTGCAAAACCACACGACATGCATGCTAAGGGTGCTTTTGGCAGAACGCGCACGTGGATTTCTACCAAACGACGTGAAAAACATGCCGATGCTGCTGTTTTTAGCACCCGCACATGGATTTGTGCCAAAACGCGTTTTGAGCATGCACATGCATCTTTTGTTAGACGCGGACGCAACTTTCTGCAAAACCCCACGATATGCATGCAAATGGTGCTTTTAGCAGAACGCGCACGTGGATTTCTACCAAACGACGCGAAAAGCATGCCGATGCTGCTCTTTTTAGCACCCGCACTTGGATTTGACCCAAAATGCGTTTTAAGCAAGCACATGCATCTTTTGGTAGACGCGGACGCAGTTTTCTTCAAAACCACACGATATGCATGCAAATGGTGCTTTTGGCAGAACGCGCACGTGGATTTCTACCAAACGACGTGAAAAGCACGCCGATGCTGCTCTTTTTAGCACCCGCACATGGATTTGTGCCAAAACACGTTTTAAGCATGCGCATGCATCCTTTGGTAGACGCGGACGCAGTTTTCTGCAAAACCACACGATATTCATGCAAATGGTGCTTTTGGCAGAACGCGCACGCGGATTTCTAACAAACGAAATGAAAAGCATGCCGATGCTGCTCTTTTTAACACCAGCACATGGATTTGGCCAAAATGCGTTTTAAAGATGCGCATCCATCTTTTGGTAGACACGGACACAGTTTTCTGCAAAACGACACGATATGCATGCAAATGGTGCTTTTGGCAGAACGCGCACGTGGATTTCTACCAAACGATGTGAAAAGCATGCCGATGCTGCTGTTTTTAGCACCCGCACATGGATTTGTGCCAAAACGCGTTTTGAGCATGCACATGCATCTTTTGTTAGACGCGGACGCATTTTTCTGCAAAACCCCACGATATGCATGCAAATGGTGCTTTTAGCAGAATGCGCACGTGGATTTCTACCAAGTGACGTGAAAAGCGTGCCGATGCTGCTCTTTTAGGCACCCGCACATGGATTTGTGCCAAAACGCGTTTTGAGCATGCACATGAATCTTTTGGTAGACGCGGATGCAGTTTTCTGCAAAACCACACGATATGCATGCAAATGGTGCTTATGGCACCATTTCCCAAGTGAAGGGAAGCGTAGCAGGGGGCGACAGAAAGTTAGGTGGGCGGATGAGATTAAGAAGTTTGCAGGGACGGCGTGGCCACAATATTGGACATGACCGGGGTTGTTGGAGAAATATGGCAGAGGCCTTTGCCCTGCAGTGGGCGTAACCAGGCTGATGATAGTGATGATGATGATGGTGCGTTTGGCAGAACGCGCACGTGGATTTCTACCAAACGACTTGAATAGCATGTCGATGCTGCTCTTTTTTGCACCCGCACATGGATTTGTGCCAAAACGCGTTTTAAGCATGCACATGCATCTTTTGGTAGACGCGGATGCAGTTTTCTGCAAAACCACACGATATGCATGCAAATGGTGCTTTTGGCAGAACGCGCACGTGGATTTATACCAAACGACTTGAATAGCATGCCGATGCTGCTCTTTTTAGCACCCGCACATGGATTTGTGCCAAAACGCGTTTTAAGCATGCACATGCATCTTTTGGTAGACGCGGATGCAGTTTTCTGCAAAACCACATGATATGCATGCAAATGGTGCGTTTGGCAGAACGCGCACGTGGATTTCTACCAATCGACTTGAATAGCAATGCCGATGCTGCTCTTTTTAGCACCCGCACATGGATTTGTGCCGAAACACGTTTTAAGCATGCACATGCATCTTTTGGTAGACGAGGATGCAGTTTTCTGCAAAACCACACGATATGCATGCAAATGGTGCTTATGGCACCATTTCCCAAGGGAAGGGAAGCGTAGCAGGGGGCGGCAGAAAGTTAGGTGGGCGGATGAGATTAAGAAGTTTGCAGGGACGGCAGGGCCACAATTAGTACATGACCGGGGTTGTTGGAGAAATATGGGAGAGGCCTTTGCCCTGCAGTGGGCGTAACCAGGCTGATGATGGTGATGATGATGATGGTGCGTTTGGCAGAACGCGCACGTGGATTTCTACCAATCGACTTGAATAGCAATGCCGATGCTGCTCTTTTTAGCAACCGCACATGGATTTGTGTCGAAACGCGTTTTGAGCATGCACATGCATCTTTTCGTAGACGCGGATGCAGTTTTCTGCAAAACCACACGATATGCATGCAAATGGTGCTTTTGACAGAACGCGCACGTGGATTGATACCAAACAACGTGAAAAGCATGCCGATGCTGCTCTTTTTAGCACCCGCACATGGATTTGTGCCAAAACTCGTTTTAAGCATGCACATGCATCTTTTGGTAGACGCGGACGCAGTTTTCTGCAAAACCACACGATCTGCATGCAAATGGTGCTTTTAGCAGAACGCGCACGTGGATTTCTACCAAACGACGCGAAAAGCATGCCGATGCTGCTCTTTTTAGCACCCGCACTTGGATTTGTCCCAAAACGCGTTTTAAGCAAGCACATGCATCTTTTGGTAGACGCGGACGCAGTTTTCTGCAAAACCACACGATATGCATGCAAATGGTGCTTTTGGCAGAACGCGCACGTCGATTTCTGCCAAACCACGTGAAAAGCATGCCGATGCTGCTCTTTTTAGCACCCGCACATGGATTTGTGCCAAAACGCGTTTTAAGCATGCACATGCATCTTTTGGTAGACGCGGACGCAGTTTTCTGCAAAACCGCACGATATGCATGCAAATGGTGCTTTTGGCAGAACGCGCACGTGGATTTCTACCAAACGACGTGAACAGCATGCCGATGCTGCTCTTTTTCGCACCCGCACATAGATTTGTGCCAAAACTCGTTTTAAGCATGCACGTGCATCTTTGGTAGACGCGGACGCAGTTTTCTGCAAAACGACGCGATATGCATGCAAACGGTGCTTTTGGCAGAACGCGCACGTGGATTTCTACCAAGCGACGTGAAAAGCATGCCGATGCTGCTCTTTTTAGCACCCGCACATGGATTTGTGCCAAAACGCGTTTTAAGCATGCACATGCATCTTTTGGTAGACGCGGATGCAGTTTTCTGCAAAACCACACGATATGCATGCAAATGGTGCTTTTGGCAGAACGCGCACGTGGATTTCTACCAAACGACGTGAAAAGCGTGCCGATGCTGCTCTTTTTAGCACCCGCCCATGGATTTGTGCCAAAACGCGTTTTGAGCATGTACATGAATCTTTTGGTAGACGCGGATGCAGTTTTCTGCAAAACCACACGATATGCATGCAAATGGTGCTTATGGCACCATTTCCCAAGTGAAGGGAAGCGTAGCAGGGGGCAGCAGAAAGTTAGGTGGGTGGATGAGATTAAGAAGTTTGCCCGGACGGCGTGGCCACAATATTGGACGTGACCGGGGTTGTTTGAGAAATATCGGAGAGGCCTTTGCCCTGCAGTGGGCGTAACCAGGATGATGATGGTGATGATGATGATGGTGCGTTTGGCAGAACGCGCACGTGGATTTCTACCAAACGACTTGAATAGCATGCCGATGCTGCTCTTTTTAGCACCCGCACATGGATTTGTGCCGAAACGCGTTTTAAGCATGCACATGCATCTTTTGGTAGACGAGGATGCAGTTTTCTGCAAAACCACACGATATGCATGCAAATGGTGCTTTTGACAGAACGCGCACGTGGATTTATACCAAACAACGTGAAAAGCATGCCGATGCTGCTCTTTTTAGCACCCGCACATGGATTTGTGCCAAAACTCGTTTTAAGCATGCACGTGCATCTTTTCGTAGACGCGGACGCAGTTTTCTGCAAAACCACACGATATGCATGCAAATGATGCTTTTGGCAGAACGCGCACGTGGATTTCTACCAAACGGCGTGAAAAGCATGACGACGCTGCTCTTTTAGCACCCGCACATGGATTTGTGCCAAAACGCGTTTTAAGCATGCACATGCATCTTTTGGCAGACGCGGATGCAGTTTTCTGCAAAACCACACGACATGCATGCAAATGGTGCTTTTGGCAGAACGCGCACGTGGGTTTCTACCAAACGACGTGAAAAGCATGCCGATGGGGCTCTTTTTAGCACACGCACATGGATTTGTGCCAAAACGCGTTTAACGCATGCACATGCATCTTTTCGTAGTCGCGGCCGCAGTTTTCTGCAAAACCACACGATATGCATGCAAATGGTGCTTTTGGCCGAACGCGCACGTGGATTTCTACCAAACGACGTGAAAAGCATGCCGATGCTGCTCTTTTTAGCACCCGCACATGGATTTGTGCGAAAACGTGTTTCAAGCATGCACATGCATCTTTTGGAAGACGCGGACGCAGTTTTCTGCAAAACCACACGACATGCATGCTAAGGGTGCTTTTGGCAGAACGCGCACGTGGATTTCTACCAAACGACGTGAACAGCATGCCCATGCTGCTCTTTTTAGCACCCGCACATGGATTCGTGCCAAAACGCGTTTTAAGCATGCATATGCATCTTTTGGTAGACGCGATTGCAGTTTTCTGCAAAACCACACGATATGCATGCAAATGGTGCTTTTGGCAGAACGCGCACGTGGATTTCTACCAAACGACGTGAAAAGCATGCCGATGCTGCTCTGTTTAGCACCCGTGCATGGATTTGTGCCAAAACGCGTTTTGAGCATGCACATGCATCTTTTGTTAGACGCGGACGCAGTTTTCTGCAAAACCACACGATATGCATGCAAATGGTGCTTTTGGCAGAACGCGCACGTGGATTTCTACCAAACGACGTGAAAAGCATGCCGATGCTGCTCCTTTTAGCACCCGCACAGGTATTTGTGCGAAAACGCGTTTTAAGCATGCACATGCATCTTTTGGTAGACGCGGACGCAGTTTTCTGCAAAAGCGCACTATATGCATGCAAATGGTGATTTTGGCAGAACGCGCACGTGGATGTCTACCAAACGACGTGAAAAGCATGCCGATGCTGCTCTTTTTAGCACGCGCACATGGATTTGTGCCAAAACGCGTTTTAAGCATGCACATGCATCTTTTGGTAGACGCGGACGCAGTTTTCTGCAAAACCACACGATATGCATGCAAATGGTGCTTTTGGCAGAACGCGCACGTGGATTTCTACCAAACGACGTGAAAAGCATGCCGATGCTGCTCCTTTTAGCACCCGCACAGGTATTTGTGCGAAAACGCGTTTTAAGCATGTACATGCATCTTTTGGTAGACGCGGACGCAGTTTTCTGCAAAACCACACGACATGCATGCAAATGGTGCTTTTGGCAGAACGCCACGTGGATTTCTACCAAACGACGTGAAAAGCATGCCGATGGGGTTCTTTTTAGCACACGCACATGGATTTGTGCCAAAACGCGTTTTACGCATGCACATGCATCTTTTGGTAGACGCGGACGCAGTTTTCTGCAAAACCACACGATATGCATGCAAATGGTGCTTTTGGCAGAACGCGCACGTGGATTTCTACCAAACGACGTGAAAAGCATGCCGATGGGGCTCTTTTTAGCACACGCACATGGATTTGTGCCAAAATGCGTTTTACGCATGCACATGCATCTTTTGGTAGACGCGGACGCAGTTTTCTGCAAAACCACACGACAAGCATGCAAATGGTGCTTTTGGCAGAACGCGCACGTGGATTTCTACCAAACGATGTGAAAAGCATGCCGATGCTGCTGTTTTTAGCACCCGCACATGGATTTGTGCCAAAACGCGTTTCGACAATGCACATGCATCTTTTGTGAGACGCGGACGCAATTTTCTGCAAAACCCCACGATATGCATGCAAATGGTGCTTTTAGCAGAACGCGCACGTGGATTTCTACCAAACGACGCGAAAAGCATGCCGATGCTCCTCTTTTTAGCACCCGCACTTGGATTTGTCCCAAAACGCGTTTTAGGCAAGCACATGCATCTTTTGGTAGACGCGGACGCAGTTTTCTTCAAAACCACACGATATGCATGCAAATGGTGCTTTTGGCAGAACGCGCACGTGGATTTCTACCAAACGATGCGAAAAGCATGCCGATGCTGCTGTTTTTAGCACCCGCACATGGATTTGTGCCAAAACGCGTTTTGAGCATGCACATGCATCTTTTGTTAGACGCGGACGCAATTTTCTGCAAAACCCCACCATATGCATGCAAATGGTGCTTTTGGCAGAACGCGCACGTGGATTTCTACCAAACGACGTGAAAAGCATGCCGATGGGGCTCTTTTTAGCACACGCACATGGATTTGTGCCAAAACGCGTTTTACGCATGCACATGCATCTTTTGGTAGACGCGGACGCAGTTTTCTGCAAAACCACACGATATGCATGCAAATGGTGCTTTTGGCAGAACGCGCACGTGGATTTCTACCAAACGACGTGAAAAGCATGCCGATGGGGCTCTTTTTAGCACACGCACATGGATTTGTGCCAAAATGCGTTTTAAGCATGCGCATGCATCCTTTGGTAGACGCGGATGCAGTTTTCTGCAAAACCACACGACATGCATGCAAATGGTGCTTTTGGCAGAACGCGCACGTGGATTTCTACCAAACGATGTGAAAAGCATGCCGATGCTGCTGTTTTTAGCACCCGCACATGGATTTGTGCCAAAACGCGTTTTGAGCATGCACATGCATCTTTTGTTAGACGCGGACGCAATTTTCTGCAAAACCCAACGATATGCATGCAAATGGTGCTTTTGGCAGAACGCGCACGTGGATTTCTACCAAACGACGTGAAAAGCATGCCGATGGGGCTCTTTTTAGCACACGCACATGGATTTGTGCCAAAATGCGTTTTACGCATGCACATGCATCTTTTGGTAGACGCGGACGCAGTTTTCTGCAAAACCACACGACATGCATGCAAATGGTGCTTTTGGCAGAACGCGCACGTGGATTTCTACCAAACGATGTGAAAAGCATGCCGATGCTGCTGTTTTTAGCACCCGCACATGGATTTGTGCCAAAACGCGTTTTGAGCATGCACATGCATCTTTTGTGAGACGCGGACGCAATTTTCTGCAAAACCCCACGATATGCATGCAAATGGTGCTTTTAGCAGAACGCGCACGTGGATTTCTACCAAACGACGCGAAAAGCATGCCGATGCTCCTCTTTTTAGCACCCGCACTTGGATTTGTCCCAAAACGCGTTTTAAGCAAGCACATGCATCTTTTGGTAGACGCGGACGCAGTTTTCTTCAAAACCACACGATATGCATGCAAATGGTGCTTTTGGCAGAACGCGCACGTGGATTGCTACCAAACGACGTGAAAAGCACGCCGATGCTGCTCTTTTTAGCACCCGCACATGGATTTGTGCCAAAACACGTTTTAAGCATGCGCATGCATCCTTTGGTAGACGCGGATGCAGTTTTCTGCAAAACCACACGACATGCATGCAAATGGTGCTTTTGGCAGAACGCGCACGTGGATTTCTACCAAACGATGTGAAAAGCATGCCGATGCTGCTGTTTTTAGCACCCGCACATGGATTTGTGCCAAAACGCGTTTTGAGCATGCACATGCATCTTTTGTTAGACGCGGACGCAATTTTCTGCAAAACCCAACGATATGCATGCAAATGGTGCTTTTAGCAGAACGCGCACGTGGATTTCTACCAAACGACGCGAAAAGCATGCCGATGCTGCTCTTTTTAGCACCCGCACTTGGATTTGACCCAAATTGCGTTTTAAGCAAGCACATGCATCTTTTGGTAGACGCGGACGCAGTTTTCTTCAAAACCACACGATATGTATGCAAATGGTGCTTTTGGCAGAACGCGCACGTGGATTTCTACCAAACGACGTGAAAAGCACGCCGATGCTGCTCTTTTTAGCACCCGCACATGGATTTGTGCCAAAACACGTTTTAAGCATGCGCATGCATCCTTTGGTAGACGCGGACGCAGTTTTCTGCAAAACCACACGATATTCATGCAAATGGTGCTTTTGGCAGAACGCGCACGCGGATTTCTAACAAACGACATGAAAAGCATGCCGATGCTGCTCTTTTTAGCACCAGCACATGGATTTGTGCCAAAATGCGTTTTAAAGATGCGCATCCATCTTTTGGTAGACACGGACACAGTTTTCTGCAAAACCACACGATATGCATGCAAATGGTGCTTTTGGCAGAACGCGCACGTGGATTTCTACCAAACGACGTGAAAAGCATGCCGATGCTGCTCCTTTTAGCACCCGCACAGGTATTTGTGCGAAAACGCGTTTTAAGCAAGCACATGCATCTTTTGGTAGACGCGGACGCAGTTTTCTGCAAAACCACACGACATGCATGCAAATGGTGCTTTTGGCAGAACGCGCACGTGGATTTCTACCAAACGACGTGAAAAGCATGCCGATGGGGTTCTTTTTAGCACACGCACATGGATTTGTGCCAAAACGCGTTTTACGCATGCACATGCATCTTTTGGTAGACGCGGACGCAGTTTTCTGCAAAACCACACGATATGCATGCAAATGGTGCTTTTGGCAGAACGCGCACGTGGATTTCTACCAAACGACGTGAAAAGCATGCCGATGGGGCTCTTTTTAGCACACGCACATGGATTTGTGCCAAAATGCGTTTTACGCATGCACATGATCTTTTGGTAGACGCGGACGCAGTTTTCTGCAAAACCACACGACAAGCATGCAAATGGTGCTTTTGGCAGAACGCGCACGTGGATTTCTACCAAACGATGTGAAAAGCATGCCGATGCTGCTGTTTTTAGCACCCGCACATGGATTTGTGCCAAAACGCGTTTCGAGCATGCACATGCATCTTTTGTGAGACGCGGACGCAATTTTCTGCAAAACCCCACGATATGCATGCAAATGGTGCTTTTAGCAGAACGCGCACGTGGATTTCTACCAAACGACGCGAAAAGCATGCCGATGCTCCTCTTTTTAGCACCCGCACTTGGATTTGTCCCAAAACGCGTTTTAAGCAAGCACATGCATCTTTTGGTAGACGCGGACGCAGTTTTCTTCAAAACCACACGATATGCATGCAAATGGTGCTTTTGGCAGAACGCGCACGTGGATTGCTACCAAACGACGTGAAAAGCACGCCGATGCTGCTCTTTTTAGCACCCGCACATGGATTTGTGCCAAAACACGTTTTAAGCATGCGCATGCATCCTTTGGTAGACGCGGATGCAGTTTTCTGCAAAACCACACGACATGCATGCAAATGGTGCTTTTGGCAGAACGCGCACGTGGATTTCTACCAAACGATGCGAAAAGCATGCCGATGCTGCTGTTTTTAGCACCCGCACATGGATTTGTGACAAAACGCGTTTTGAGCATGCACATGCATCTTTTGTTAGACGCGGACGCAATTTTCTGCAAAACCCCACCATATGCATGCAAATGGTGCTTTTGGCAGAACGCGCACGTGGATTTCTACCAAACGACGTGAAAAGCATGCCGATGGGTCTCTTTTTAGCACACGCACATGGATTTGTGCCAAAACGCGTTTTACGCATGCACATGCATCTTTTGGTAGACGCGGACGCAGTTTTCTGCAAAACCACACGATATGCATGCAAATGGTGCTTTTGGCAGAACGCGCACGTGGATTTCTACCAAACGACGTGAAAAGCATGCCGATGGGGCTCTTTTTAGCACACGCACATGGATTTGTGCCAAAATGCGTTTTAAGCATGCGCATGCATCCTTTGGTAGACGCGGATGCAGTTTTCTGCAAAACCACACGACATGCATGCAAATGGTGCTTTTGGCAGAACGCGCACGTGGATTTCTACCAAACGATGTGAAAAGCATGCCGATGCTGCTGTTTTTAGCACCCGCACATGGATTTGTGCCAAAACGCGTTTTGAGCATGCACATGCATCTTTTGTTAGACGCGGACGCAATTTTCTGCAAAACCCCACGATATGCATGCAAATGGTGCTTTTGGCAGAACGCGCACGTGGATTTCTACCAAACGACGTGAAAAGCATGCCGATGGGGCTCTTTTTAGCACACGCACATGAATTTGTGCCAAAATGCGATTTACGCATGCACATGCATCTTTTGGTAGACGCGGACGCAGTTTTCTGCAAAACCACACGACATGCATGCAAATGGTGCTTTTGGCAGAACGCGCACGTGGATTTCTACCAAACGATGTGAAAAGCATGCCGATGCTGCTGTTTTTAGCACCCGCACATGGATTTGTGCCAAAACGCGTTTTGAGTATGCACATGCATCTTTTGTGAGACGCGGACGCAATTTTCTGCAAAACCCCACGATATGCATGCAAACGGTGCTTTTAGCAGAACGCGCACGTGGATTTCTACCAAACGACGCGAAAAGCACGCCGATGCTCCTCTTTTTAACACCCGCACTTGGATTTGTCCCAAAACGCGTTTTAAGCAAGCACATGCATCTTTTGGTAGACGCGGACGCAGTTTTCTTCAAAACCACACGATATGCATGCAAATGGTGCTTTTGGCAGAACGCGCACGTGGATTGCTACCAAACGACGTGAAAAGCACGCCGATGCTGCTCTTTTTAGCACCCGCACATGGATTTGTGCCAAAACACGTTTTAAGCATGCGCATGCATCCTTTGGTAGACGCGGATGCAGTTTTCTGCAAAACCACACGACATGCATGCAAATGGTGCTTTTGGCAGAACGCGCACGTGGATTTCTACCAAACGATGTGAATAGCATGCCGATGCTGCTGTTTTTAGCACCCGCACATGGATTTGTGCCAAAACGCGTTTTGAGCATGCACATGCATCTTTTGTTAGACGCGGACGCAATTTTCTGCAAAACCCCACGATATGCATGCAAATGGTGCTTTTAGCAGAACGCGCACGTGGATTTCTACCAAACGACGCGAAAAGCATGCCGATGCTGCTCTTTTTAGCACCCGCACTTGGATTTGACCCAAATTGCGTTTTAAGCAAGCACATGCATCTTTTGGTAGACGCGGACGCAGTTTTCTTCAAAACCACACGATATGCATGCAAATGGTGCTTTTGGCAGAACGCGCACGTGGATTTCTACCAAACGACGTGAAAAGCACGCCGATGCTGCTCTTTTTAGCACCCGCACATGGATTTGTGCCAAAACACGTTTTAAGCATGCGCATGCATCCTTTGGTAGACGCTGGCGCAGTTTTCTGCAAAACCACACGATATTCATGCAAATGGTGCTTTTGGCAGAACGCGCACGCGGATTTCTAACAAACGACATGAAAAGCATGCCGATGCTGCTCTTTTTAGCACCAGCACATGGATTTGTGCCAAAATGCGTTTTAAAGATGCGCATCCATCTTTTGGTAGACACGGACACAGTTTTCTGCAAAACCACACGATATGCATGCAAATGGTGCTTTTGGCAGAACGCGCACGTGGATTTCTACCAAACGACTTGAATAGCATGCCGATGCTGCTCTTCTTAGCACCCGCACATGGATTTGTGCCGAAACGCGTTTTAAGCATGCACATGCATCTTTTGGTAGACGCGGATGCAGTTTTCTGCAAAACCACACGATATGCATGCAAATGGTGCTTTTGACAGAACGCGCACGTGGATTTATACCAAACAACGTGAAAAGCATGCCGATGCTGCTCTTTTTAGCACCCGCACATGGATTTGTGCCAAAACTCGTTTTAAGCATGCACGTGCATCTTTTCGTAGACGCGGACGCAGTTTTCTGCAAAACCACACGATATGCATGCAAATGATGCTTTTGGCAGAACGCGCACGTGGATTTATACCAAACGCCGTGAAAAGCATGACGATGCTGCTCTTTTAGCACCCGCACATGGATTTGTGCCAAAACGCGTTTTAAGCATGCACATGCATCTTTTGGCAGACGCGGATGCAGTTTTCTGCAAAACCACACGACATGCATGCAAATGGTGCTTTTGGCAGAACGCGCACGTGGATTTCTACCAAAGGATGTGAAAAGCATGCCGATGCTGCTGTTTTAGCACCCGCACATGGATTTGTGCCAAAACGCGTTTTGAGCATGCACATGCATCTTTTGTTAGACGCGGACGCAGTTTTCTGCAAAACCACACGATATGCATGCAAATGGTGCTTTTGGCAGAACGCGCACGTGGGTTTCTACCAAACGACGTGAAAAGCATGCCGATGGGGCTCTTTTTAGCACACGCACATGGATTTGTGCCAAAACGCGTTTAACGCATGCACATGCATCTTTTCGTAGTCGCGGCCGCAGTTTTCTGCAAAACCACACGATATGCATGCAAATGGTGCTTTTGGCCGAACGCGCACGTGGATTTCTACCAAACGACGTGAAAAGCATGCCGATGCTGCTCTTTTTAGCACCCGCACATGGATTTGTGCGAAAACGTGTTTCAAGCATGCACATGCATCTTTTGGAAGACGCGGACGCAGTTTTCTGCAAAACCACACGACATGCATGCTAAGGGTGCTTTTGGCAGAACGCGCACGTGGATTTCTACCAAACGACGTGAACAGCATGCCCATGCTGCTCTTTTTAGCACCCGCACATGGATTCGTGCCAAAACGCGTTTTAAGCATGCATATGCATCTTTTGGTAGACGCGATTGCAGTTTTCTGTAAAACCACACGATATGCATGCAAATGGTGCTTTTGGCAGAACGCGCACGTGGATTTCTACGAAACGACGTGAAAAGCATGCCGATGCTGCTCTGTTTAGCACCCGTGCATGGATTTGTGCCAAAACGCGTTTTGAGCATGCACATGCATCTTTTGTTAGACGCGGACGCAGTTTTCTGCAAAACCACACGAAATGCATGCAAATGGTGCTTTTGGCAGAACGCGCACGTGGATTTCTACCAAACGACGTGAAAAGCATGCCGATGCTGCTCCTTTTAGCACCCGCACAGGTATTTGTGCGAAAACGCGTTTTAAGCATGCACATGCATCTTTTGGTAGACGCGGACGCAGTTTTCTGCAAAAGCGCACTATATGCATGCAAATGGTGATTTTGGCAGAACGCGCACGTGGATGTCTACCAAACGACGTGAAAAGCATGCCGATGCTGCTCTTTTTAGCACGCGCACATGGATTTGTGCCAAAACGCGTTTTAAGCATGCACATGCATCTTTTGGTAGACGCGGACGCAGTTTTCTGCAAAACCACACGATATGCATGCAAATGGTGCTTTTGGCAGAACGCGCACGTGGATTTCTACCAAACGACGTGAAAAGCATGCCGATGCTGCTCCTTTTAGCACCCGCACAGGTATTTGTGCGAAAACGCGTTTTAAGCATGCACATGCATCTTTTGGTAGACGCGGACGCAGTTTTCTGCAAAACCACACGACATGCATGCAAATGGTGCTTTTGGCAGAACGCACACGTGGATTTCTACCAAACGACGTGAAAAGCATGCCGATGGGGTTCTTTTTAGCACACGCACATGGATTTGTGCCAAAACGCGTTTTACGCATGCACATGCATCTTTTGGTAGACGCGGACGCAGTTTTCTGCAAAACCACACGATATGCATGCAAATGGTGCTTTTGGCAGAACGCGCACGTGGATTTCTACCAAACGACGTGAAAAGCATGCCGATGGGGCTCTTTTTAGCACACGCACATGGATTTGTGCCAAAATGCGTTTTACGCATGCACATGCATCTTTTGGTAGACGCGGACGCAGTTTTCTGCAAAACCACACGACATGCATGCAAATGGTGCTTTTGGCAGAACGCGCACGTGGATTTCTACCAAACGATGTGAAAAGCATGCATGGATGCTGCTGTTTTTAGCACCCGCACATGGATTTGTGCCAAAACGCGTTTTGAGCATGCACATGCATCTTTTGTGAGACGCGGACGCAATTTTCTGCAAAACCCCACGATATGCATGCAAATGGTGCTTTTAGCAGAACGCGCACGTGGATTTCTACCAAACGACGCGAAAAGCATGCCGATGCTCCTCTTTTTAGCACCCGCACTTGGATTTGTCCCAAAACGCGTTTTAAGCAAGCACATGCATCTTTTGGTAGACGCGGACGCAGTTTTCTTCAAAACCACACGATATGCATGCAAATGGTGCTTTTGGCAGAACGCGCACGTGGATTGCTACCAAACAACGTGAAAAGCACGCCGATGCTGCTCTTTTTAGCACCCGCACATGGATTTGTGCCAAAACACGTTTTAAGCATGCGCATGCATCCTTTGGTAGACGCGGATGCAGTTTTCTGCAAAACCACACGACATGCATGCAAATGGTGCTTTTGGCAGAACGCGCACGTGGATTTCTACCAAACGATGTGAAAAGCATGCCGATACTGCTGTTTTTAGCACCCGCACATGGATTTGTGCCAAAACGCGTTTTGAGCATGCACATGCATCTTTTGTTAGACGCGGACGCAATTTTCTGCAAAACCCCACGATATGCATGCAAATGGTGCTTTTGGCAGAACGCGCACGTGGATTTCTGCCAAACGACATGAAAAGCATGCCGATGGGGCTCTTTTTAGCACACGCACATGGATTTGTGCCAAAACGCGTTTTACGCATGCACATGCATCTTTTGGTAGACGCGGACGCAGTTTTCTGCAAAACCACACGATATGCATGCAAATGGTGCTTTTGGCAGAACGCGCACGTGGATTTCTACCAAACGACGTGAAAAGCATGCCGATGGGGCTCTTTTTAGCACACGCACATGGATTTGTGCCAAAATGCGTTTTAAGCATGCGCATGCATCCTTTGGTAGACGCGGATGCAGTTTTCTGCAAAACCACACGACATGCATGCAAATGGTGCTTTTGGCAGAACGCGCACGTGGATTTCTACCAAACGATGTGAAAAGCATGCCGATGCTGCTGTTTTTAGCACCCGCACATGGATTTGTGCCAAAACGCGTTTTGAGCATGCACATGCATCTTTTGTTAGACGCGGATGCAATTTTCTGCAAAACCCCACGATATGCATGCAAATGGTGCTTTTGGCAGAACGCGCACGTGGATTTCTACCAAAAGACGTGAAAAGCATGCCGATGGGGCTCTTTTTAGCACACGCACATGGATTTGTGCCAAAATGCGTTTTACGCATGCACATGCATCTTTTGGTAGACGCGGACGCAGTTTTCTGCAAAACCACACGACATGCATGCAAATGGTGCTTTTGGCAGAACGCGCACGTGGATTTCTACCAAACGATGTGAAAAGCATGCCGATGCTGCTGTTTTTAGCACCCGCACATGGATTTGTGCCAAAACGCGTTTTGAGCATGCACATGCATCTTTTGTTAGACGCGGACGCAATTTTCTGCAAAACCCCACGATATGCATGCAAATGGTGCTTTTAGCAGGACGCGCACGTGGATTTCTACCAAACGACGCGAAAAGCATGCCGATGCTGCTCTTTTTAGCACCCGCACTTGGATTTGACCCAAATTGCGTTTTAAGCAAGCACATGCATCTTTTGGTAGACGCGGACGCAGTTTTCTTCAAAACCACACGATATGCATGCAAATGGTGCTTTTGGCAGAACGCGCACGTGGATTTCTACCAAACGACGTGAAAAGCACGCCGATGCTGCTCTTTTTAGCACCCGCACATGGATTTGTGCCAAAACACGTTTTAAGCATGCGCATGCATCCTTTGGTAGACGCGGACGCAGTTTTCTGCAAAACCACACGATATTCATGCAAATGGTGCTTTTGGCAGAACGCGCACGCGGATTTCTAACAAACGACATGAAAAGCATGCCGATGCTGCTCTTTTTAGCACCAGCACATGGATTTGTGCCAAAATGCGTTTTAAAGATGCGCATCCATCTTTTGGTAGACACGGACACAGTTTTCTGCAAAACCACACGATATGCATGCAAATGGTGCTTTTGGCAGAACGCGCACGTGGATTTCTACCAAACGATGTGAAAAGCATGCCGATGCTGCTGTTTTTAGCACCCGCACATGGATTTGTGCCAAAACGCGTTTTGAGCATGCACATGCATCTTTTGTTAGACGCGGACGCAATTTTCTGCAAAACCACACGACATGCATGCAAATGGTGCTTTTGGCAGAACGCGCACGTGGATTTCTACCAAACGATGTGAAAAGCATGCCGATGCTGCTGTTTTAGCACCCGCACATGGATTTGTGCCAAAACGCGTTTTGAGCATGCACATGCATCTTTTGTTAGACGCGGACGCAATTTTCTTCAAAACCCCACGATATGCATGCGAATGGTGCTTTTAGCAGAACGCGCACGTGGATTTCTACCAAACGACGCGAAAAGCATGCCGATGCTGCTCTTTTTAGCACCCGCACTTGGATTTGTCCCAAAACACGTTTTAAGCATGCGCATGCATCCTTTGGTAGACGCGGACGCAGTTTTCTGCAAAACCACACGATATTCATGCAAATGGTGCTTTTGGCAGAACGCGCACGCGGATTTCTAACAAACGACATGAAAAGCATGCCGATGCTGCTCTTTTTAGCACCAGCACATGGATTTGTGCCAAAATGCGTTTTAAGCATGCGCATCCATCTTTTGGTAGACACGGACGCAGTTTTCTGCAAAACCACACGATATGCATGCAAATGGTGCTTTTGGCAGAACGCGCACGTGGGTTTCTACCAAACGACGTGAAAAGCATGCCGATGGGGCTCTTTTTAGCACACGCACATGGATTTGTGCGAAAACGTGTTTCAAGCATGCACATGCATCTTTTGGAAGACGCGGACGCAGTTTTCTGCAAAACCACACGACATGCATGCTAAGGGTGCTTTTGGCAGAACGCGCACGTGGATTTCTACCAAATGACGTGAACAGCATGCCCATGCTGCTCTTTTTAGCACCCGAACATGGATTCGTGCCAAAACGCGTTTTAAGCATGCATATGCATCTTTTGGTAGACGCGGACGCAGTTTTCTGCAAAACCACACGACATGCATGCAAATGGTGCTTTTGGCAGAACGCGCACGTGGATTTCTACCAAACGATGTGAAAAGCATGCCGATGCTGCTGTTTTTAGCACCCGCACATGGATTTGTGCCAAAACTCGTTTTGAGCATGCACATGCATCTTTTGTGAGACGCGGACGCAATTTTCTGCAAAACCCCACGATATGCATGCAAATGGTGCTTTTAGCAGAACGCGCACGTGGATTTCTACCAAACGACGCGAAAAGCATGCCGATGCTCCTCTTTTTAGCACCCGCACTTGGATTTGTCCCAAAACGCGTTTTAAGCAAGCACATGCATCTTTTGGTAGACGCGGACGCAGTTTTCTTCAAAACCACACGATATGCATGCAAATGGTGCTTTTGGCAGAACGCGCACGTGGATTGCTACCAAACGACGTGAAAAGCACGCCGATGCTGCTCTTTTTAGCACCCGCACATGGATTTGTGCCAAAACACGTTTTAAGCATGCGCATGCATCCTTTGGTAGACGCGGATGCAGTTTTCTGCAAAACCACACGACATGCATGCAAATGGTGCTTTTGGCAGAACGCGCACGTGGATTTCTACCAAACGATGTGAAAAGCATGCCGATGCTGCTGTTTTTAGCACCCGCACATGGATTTGTGCCAAAACGCGTTTTGAGCATGCACATGCATCTTTTGTTAGACGCGGACGCAATTTTCTGCAAAACCCCACGATATGCATGCAAATGGTGCTTTTAGCAGAACGCGCACATGGATTTCTACCAAACGACGCGAAAAGCATGCCGATGCTGCTCTTTTTAGCACCCGCACTTGGATTTGACCCAAATTGCGTTTTAAGCAAGCACATGCATCTTTTGGTAGACGCGGACGCAGTTTTCTTCAAAACCACACGATATGCATGCAAATGGTGTTTTTGGCAGAACGCGCACGTGGATTTCTACCAAACGACGTGAAAAGCACGCCGATGCTGCTCTTTTTAGCACCCGCACATGGATTTGTGCCAAAACACGTTTTAAGCATGCGCATGCATCCTTTGGTAGACGCGGACGCAGTTTTCTGCAAAACCACACGATATTCATGCAAATGGTGCTTTTGGCAGAACGCGCACGCGGATTTCTAACAAACGACATGAAAAGCATGCCGATGCTGCTCTTTTTAGCACCAGCACATGGATTTGTGCCAAAATGCGTTTTAAAGATGCGCATCCATCTTTTGGTAGACACGGACACAGTTTTCTGCAAAACCACACGATATGCATGCAAATGGTGCTTTTGGCAGAACGCGCACGTGGATTTCTACCAAACGATGTGAAAAGCATGCCGATGCTGCTGTTTTTAGCACCCGCACATGGATTTGTGCCAAAACGCGTTTTGAGCATGCACATGCATCTTTTGTTAGACGCGGACGCAATTTTCTGCAAAACCACACGACATGCATGCAAATGGTGCTTTTGGCAGAACGCGCACGTGGATTTCTACCAAACGATGTGAAAAGCATGCCGATGCTGCTGTTTTAGCACCCGCACATGGATTTGTGCCAAACGCGTTTTGAGCATGCACATGCATCTTTTGTTAGACGCGGACGCAATTTTCTTCAAAACCCCACGATATGCATGCAAATGGTGCTTTTAGCAGAACGCGCACGTGGATTTCTACCAAACGACGCGAAAAGCATGCCGATGCTGCTCTTTTTAGCACCCGCACTTGGATTTGTCCCAAAACACGTTTTAAGCATGCGCATGCATCCTTTGGTAGACGCGGACGCAGTTTTCTGCAAAACCACACGATATTCATGCAAATGGTGCTTTTGGCAGAACGCGCACGCGGATTTCTAACAAACGACATGAAAAGCATGCCGATGCTGCTCTTTTTAGCACCAGCACATGGATTTGTGCCAAAATGCGTTTTAAGCATGCGCATCCATCTTTTGGTAGACACGGACGCAGTTTTCTGCAAAACCACACGATATGCATGCAAATGGTGCTTTTGGCAGAACGCGCACGTGGGTTTCTACCAAACGACGTGAAAAGCATGCCGATGGGGCTCTTTTTAGCACACGCACATGGATTTGTGCGAAAACGTGTTTCAAGCATGCACATGCATCTTTTGGAAGACGCGGACGCAGTTTTCTGCAAAACCACACGACATGCATGCTAAGGGTGCTTTTGGCAGAACGCGCACGTGGATTTCTACCAAACGACGTGAACAGCATGCCCATGCTGCTCTTTTTAGCACCCGCACATGGATTCGTGCCAAAACGCGTTTTAAGCATGCATATGCATCTTTTGGTAGACGCGATTGCAGTTTTCTGCAAAACCACACGATATGCATGCAAATGGTGCTTTTGGCAGAACGCGCACGTGGATTTCTACCAAACGACGTGAAAAGCATGCCGATGCTGCTCTGTTTAGCACCCGTGCATGGATTTGTGCCAAAACGCGTTTTGAGCATGCACATGCATCTTTTGTTAGACGCGGACGCAGTTTTCTGCAAAACCACACGATATGCATGCAAATGGTGCTTTTGGCAGAACGCGCACGTGGATTTCTACCAAACGACGTGAAAAGCATGCCGATGCTGCTCCTTTTAGCACCCGCACAGGTATTTGTGCGAAAACGCGTTTTAAGCATGCACATGCATCTTTTGGTAGACGCGGACGCAGTTTTCTGCAAAAGCGCACTATATGCATGCAAATGGTGATTTTGGCAGAACGCGCACGTGGATGTCTACCAAACGACGTGAAAAGCATGCCGATGCTGCTCTTTTTAGCACGCGCACATGGATTTGTGCCAAAACGCGTTTTAAGCATGCACATGCATCTTTTGGTAGACGCGGACGCAGTTTTCTGCAAAACCACACGATATGCATGCAAATGGTGCTTTTGGCAGAACGCGCACGTGGATTTCTACCAAACGACGTGAAAAGCATGCCGATGCTGCTCCTTTTAGCACCCGCACAGGTATTTGTGCGAAAAACGCGTTTTAAGCATGCACATGCATCTTTTGGTAGACGCGGACGCAGTTTTCTGCAAAACCACACGACATGCATGCAAATGGTGCTTTTGGCAGAACGCGCACGTGGATTTCTACCAAACGACCTGAAAAGCATGCCGATGGGGTTCTTTTTAGCACACGCACATGCATTTGTGCCAAAACGCGTTTTACGCATGCACATGCATCTTTTGGTAGACGCGGACGCAGTTTTCTGCAAAACCACACGATATGCATGCAAATGGTGCTTTTGGCAGAACGCGCACGTGGATTTCTACCAAACGACGTGAAAAGCATGCCGATGGGGCTCTTTTTAGCACACGCACATGGATTTGTGCCAAAATGCGTTTTACGCATGCACATGCATCTTTTGGTAGACGCGGACGCAGTTTTCTGCAAAACCACACGACATGCATGCAAATGGTGCTTTTGGCAGAACGCGCACGTGGATTTCTACCAAACGATGTGAAAAGCATGCCGATGCTGCTGTTTTTAGCACCCGCACATGGATTTGTGCCAAAACGCGTTTTGAGCATGCACATGCATCTTTTGTGAGACGCGGACGCAATTTTATGCAAAACCCCACGATATGCATGCAAATGGTGCTTTTAGCAGAACGCGCACGTGGATTTCTACCAAACGACGCGAAAAGCATGCCGATGCTCCTCTTTTTAGCACCCGCACTTGGATTTGTCCCAAAACGCGTTTTAAGCAAGCACATGCATCTTTTGGTAGACGCGGACGCAGTTTTCTTCAAAACCACACGATATGCATGCAAATAGTGCTTTTGGCAGAACGCGCACGTGGATTGCTACCAAACGACGTGAAAAGCACGCCGATGCTGCTCTTTTTAGCACCCGCACATGGATTTGTGCCAAAACACGTTTTAAGCATGCGCATGCATCCTTTGGTAGACGCGGATGCAGTTTTCTGCAAAACCACACGACATGCATGCAAATGGTGCTTTTGGCAGAACGCGCACGTGGATTTCTACCAAACGATGTGAAAAGCATGCCGATTATGCTGTTTTTAGCACCCGCACATGGATTTGTGCCAAAACGCGTTTTGAGCATGCACATGCATCTTTTGTTAGACGCGGACGCAATTTTCTGCAAAACCCCACGATATGCATGCAAATGGTGCTTTTGGCAGAACGCGCACGTGGATTTCTACCAAACGAC
>NW_027225891.1:0-42659 GCF_038994185.2 Dermacentor albipictus | reverse complement strand
TGCTTTTCACGTCGTTTGGTAGAAATCCACACGCGCGTTCTGCCAAAAGCACCATTTGCATGCATATCGTGTAGTTTTGCAGAAAACTGCATCCTCGTCTACCAAAAGTTGCGTATTCATGCTTAAAACGCGTTTTGGCACAAATCCATGTGCGGGTGCTAAAAAGAGCAGCATTGGCATGCTTTTCACGTCGTTTGTAGAAATCCACACGCGCGTTCTGCCAAAAGCGTCATTTGCATGCATATCGTGTGGTTGTGCAGAAAACTGCATACTCGTCTACCAAAAGTGTCATATTCATGCTTAAAACGCGTTTTGGCACAAATCGATGTGCGGGTTCTAAAAAGAGCAGCATTGGCATGCTTTTCACGTCGTTTGGTAGAAATCCACACGGCGTTCTGCCAAAAGCACCATTTGCATGCATATCGTGTGGTTTTGCAGAAAACTGCATCCTCGTCTACCAAAAGTTGCGTATTCATGCTTAAAACGCGTTTTGGCACAAATCCATGTGCGGGTGCTAAAAAGAGCAGCATTGGCATGCTTTTCACGTCGTTTGGTAGAAATCCACACGCGCGTTCTGCCAAAAGCGTCATTTGCATGCATATCGTGTGGTTTTGCAGAAAACTGCATCCTCGTCTACCAAAAGTTGCGTATTCATGCTTAAAACGCGTTTGGCACAAATCCATGTGCGGGTGCTAAAAGAGCAGCATTGGCATGCTTTTCACGTCGTTTGGTAGAAATCCACACGGGCGTTCTGCCAAAAGCACCATTTGCATGCATATCGTGTGGTTGTGCAGAAAACTGCATACTCGTCTACCAAAAGTGTCATATTCATGCTTAAAACGCGTTTTGGCACAAATCGATGTGCGGGTTCTAAAAAGAGCAGCATTGGCATGCTTTTCACGTCGTTTGGTAGAAATCCACACGCGCGTTCTGCCAAAAGCACCATTTGCATGCATATCGTGTGGTTTTGAAGAAAACTGCATCCTCGTCTACCAAAAGTTGCATATTCATGCTTAAAACGCGTTTTGGCACAAATCCATGTGCGGGTGCTAAAAAGAGCAGCATTGGCATGCTTTTCACGTCATTTGTAGAAATCCACACGCGCGTTCTGCCAAAGCGTCATTTGCATGCATATCGTGTGGTTTTGCAGAAAACTGCATCCTCGTCTACCAAAAGTTGCGTATTCATGCTTAAAACGCGTTTTGGCACAAATCCATGTGCGGGTGCTAAAAAGAGCAGCATTGGCATGCTTTTCACGTCGTTTGGTAGAAATCCACACGCGCGTTCTGCCAAAAGCACCATTTGCATGCATATCGTGTGGTTTTGCAGAAAACTGCATTCTCGTCTACCAAAAGTGTCATATTCATGCTTAAAACGCGTTTTGGCACAGATCCATGTGCGGGTTGTAAAAAGAGCAGCATTGGCATGCTTTTCACGTCGTTTGGTAGAAATCCACACGCGCGTTCTGCCAAAGCACCATTTGCATGCATATCGTGTGGTTTTGCAGAAAACTGCATCCTCGTCTACCAAAAGTGTCATATTCATGCTTAAAACGCGTTTTGGCACAAATCCATGTGCGGGTTGTAAAAAGAGCAGCATTGGCATGCTTTTCACGTCGTTTGGTAGAAATCCACACGCGCGTTCTGCCAAAAGCGTCATTTGCATGCATATCGTGTGGTTTTGCAGAAAACTGCATCCTCGTCTACCAAAAGTTGCGTATTCATGCTTAAAACGCGTTTTGGCACAAATCCATGTGCGGGTGCTAAAAAGAGCAGCATTGGCATGCTTTTCACGTCGTTTGGTAGAAATCCACACGCGCGTTCTGCCAAAAGCACCATTTGCATGCATATCGTGTAGTTTTGCAGAAAACTGCATACTCGTCTACCAAAGTGTCATATCATGCTTAAAACGCGTTTTGGCACAAATCCATGTGCGGGTTCTAAAAAGAGCAGCATTGGCATGCTTTTCACGTCGTTTGGTAGAAATCCACACGCGCGTTCTGCCAAAAGCGTCATTTGCATGCATATTGTGTGGTTTTGCAGAAAACTGCATCCTCGTCTACCAAAAGTTGCGTATTCATGCTTAAAACGCGTTTTGGCAAAAATCCATGTGCGGGTGCTAAAAAGAGCAGCATTGGCATGCTTTTCACGTCGTTTGGTAGAAATCCACACGGGCGTTCTGCCAAAAGCACCATTTGCATGCATATCGTGTGGTTGTGCAGAAAACTGCATACTCGTCTACCAAAGTGTCATATTCATGCTTAAAACGCGTTTTGGCACAAATCGATGTGCGGGTTCTAAAAAGAGCAGCATTGGCATGCTTTTCACCTCGTTTGGTAGAAATCCACACGCGCGTTCTGCCAAAAGCGTCATTTGCGCTGCATATCGTGTCGTTTTGCAGAAAACTGCATCCTCGTCTACCAAAAGTGTCATATTCATGCTTAAAACGCG
Organism: Dermacentor albipictus; assembly: GCF_038994185.2. Classification (NCBI taxonomy): domain Eukaryota; kingdom Metazoa; phylum Arthropoda; class Arachnida; order Ixodida; family Ixodidae; genus Dermacentor; species Dermacentor albipictus. Next base: position 40,209 of record NW_027225891.1, on the reverse strand, counting down.
TTTTGGCACAAATCCATGTGCGGGTTCTAAAAAGAGCAGCATTGGCATGCTTTTCACGTCCTTTCGTAGAAATCCACATGCGCGTTCTGCCAAAAGCGTCATTTGCATGCATATCGTGTGGTTTTGCAGAAAACTGCATCCTCGTCTACCAAAGTTGCGTATTCATGCTTAAAACGCGTTTTGGCACAAATCCATGTGCGGGTGCTAAAAAGAGCAGCATTGGCATGCTTTTCACGTCGTTTGGTAGAAATCCACACGGCGTTCTGCCAAAAGCACCATTTGCATGCATATCGTGTGGTTGTGCAGAAAACTGCATACCCGTCTACCAAAAGTGTCATATTCATGCTTAAAACGCGTTTTGGCACAAATCGATGTGCGGGTTCTAAAAAGAGCAGCATTGGCATGCTTTTCACGTCGTTTGGTAGAAATCCACACGCGCGTTCTGCCAAAAGCACCATTTGCATGCATATCGTGTGTCCTTTTGCAGAAAACTGCATCCTCGTCTACCAAAAGTTGCATATTCATGCTTAAAACGCGTTTTGGCACAAATCCATGTGCGGGTGCTAAAAAGAGCAGCATTGGCATGCTTTTCACGTCGTTTGGTAGAAATCCACACGCGCGTTCTGCCAAAAGCGTCATTTGCATGCATATCGTGTGGTTTTGCAGAAAACTGCATCCTCGTCTACCAAAAGTTGCGTATTCATGCTTAAAACGCGTTTTGGCACAAATACCAGTGCGGGTGCCAAAAAGAGCAGCTTTGGCATGCTTTTCACGTCGTTTGGTAGAAATCCACACGCGCGTTCTGCCAAAAGCACCATTTGCATGCATATCGTGTAGTTTTGCAGAAAACTGCATACTCGTCTACCAAAAGTGTCATATTCATGCTTAAAACGCGTTTGGCACAAATCCATGTGCGGGTTCTAAAAAGAGCAGCATTGGCATGCTTTTCACGTCGTTTGGTAGAAATCCACACGCGCGTTCTGCCAAAAGCGTCATTTGCATGCATATCGTGTGGTTTTGCAGAAAACTGCATCCTCGTCTACCAAAAGTGTCATATTCATGCTTAAAACGCGTTTTGGCACAAATCCATGTGCGGGTTCTAAAAAGAGCAGCATTGGCATGCTTTTCACGTCGTTTGGTAGAAATCCACACGCGCGTTCTGCCAAAAGCGTCATTTGCATGCATATCGTGTGGTTGTGCAGAAAACTGCATACTCGTCTACCAAAAGTGTCATATTCATGCTTAAAACGCGTTTTGGCACAAATCGATGTGCGGGTTCTAAAAAGAGCAGCATTGGCATGCTTTTCACGTCGTTTGGTAGAAATCCACACGCGCGTTCTGCCAAAAGCACCATTTGCATGCATATCGTGTGGTTTTGCAGAAAACTGCATCCTCGTCTACCAAAAGTTGCGTATTCATGCTTAAAACGCGTTTTGGCACAAATCCATGTGCGGGTGCTAAAAAGAGCAGCATTGGCATGCTTTTCACGTCGTGTGGTAGAAATCCACACGCGCGTTCTGCCAAAAGCGTCATTTGCATGCATATCGTGTGGTTTTGCAGAAAACTGCATCCTCGTCTACCAAAAGTTGCGTATTCATGCTTAAAACGCGTTTTGGCACAAATCCATGTGCGGGTGCTAAAAAGAGCAGCATTGGCATGCTTTTCACGTCGTTTGGTAGAAATCCACACAGGCGTTCTGCCAAAAGCACCATTTGCATTGCATATCGTGTGGTTGTGCAGAAAACTGCATACTCGTCTACCAAAAGTGTCATATTCATGCTTAAAACGCGTTTTGGCACAAATCGATGTGCGGGTTCTAAAAAGAGCAGCATTGGCATGCTTTTCACGTCGTTTGGTAGAAATCCACACGCGCGTTCTGCCAAAAGCACCATTTGCATGCATATCGTGTGGTTTTGAAGAAAACTGCATCCTCGTCTACCAAAAGTTGCATATTCATGCTTAAAACGCGTTTTGGCACAAATCCATGTGCGGGTGCTAAAAAGAGCAGCATTGGCATGCTTTTCACGTCGTTTGGTAGAAATCCACACGCGCGTTCTGCCAAAAGCGTCATTTGCATGCATATCGTGTGGTTTTGCAGAAAACTGCATCCTCGTCTACCAAAAGTTGCGTATTCATGCTTAAAACGCGTTTTGGCACAAATCCATGTGCGGGTGCTAAAAAGAGCAGCATTGGCATGCTTTTCACGTCGTTTGGTAGAAATCCACACGCGCGTTCTGCCAAAAGCACCATTTGCATGCATATCGTGTGGTTTTGCAGAAAACTGCATACTCGTCTACCAAAAGTGTCATATTCATGCTTAAAACGCGTTTTGGCACAGATCCATGTGCGGGTTCTAAAAAGAGCAGCATTGGCATGCTTTTCACGTACGTTTTGGTAGAAATCCACACGCGCGTTCTGCCAAAAGCACCATTTGCATGCATATCGTGTGGTTTTGCAGAAAACTGCATCCTCGTCTACCAAAGTGTCATATTCATGCTTAAAACGCGTTTTGGCACAAATCCATGTGCGGGTTCTAAAAAGAGCAGCATTGCATGCTTTTCACGTCGTTTCGTAGAAATCCACACGCGCGTTCTGCCAAAAGCGTCATTTGCATGCATATCGTGTGGTTTTGCAGAAAACTGCATCCTCGTCTACCAAAAGTTGCGTATTCATGCTTAAAACGCGTTTTGGCACAAATCCATGTGCGGGTGCTAAAAAGAGCAGCATTGGCATGCTTTTCACGTCGTTTGGTAGAAATCCACAGGCGCGTTCTGCCAAAAGCACCATTTGCATGCATATCGTGTAGTTTTGCAGAAAACTGCATACTCGTCTACCAAAAGTGTCATATTCATGCTTAAAACGCGTTTTGGCACAAATCCATGTGCGGGTTCTAAAAAGAGCAGCATTGGCATGCTTTTCACGTCGTTTGGTAGAAATCCACACGCGCGTTCTGCCAAAAGCGTCATTTGCATGCATATTGTGTGGTTTTGCAGAAAACTGCATCCTCGTCTACCAAAAGTTGCGTATTCATGCTTAAAACGCGTTTTGGCAAAAATCCATGTGCGGTGCTAAAAAGAGCAGCATTGGCATGCTTTTCACGTCGTTTGGTAGAAATCCACACGGGCGTTCTGCCAAAAGCACCATTTGCATGCATATCGTGTGGTTGTGCAGAAAACTGCATACTCGTCTACCAAAAGTGTCATATTCATGCTTAAAACGCGTTTTGGCACAAATCGATGTGCGGGTTCTAAAAGAGCAGCATTGGCATGCTTTTCACCTCGTTTGGTAGAAATCCACACGCGCGTTCTGCCAAAAGCGTCATTTGCGCTGCATATCGTGTGGTTTTGCAGAAAACTGCATCCTCGTCTTCCAAAAGTGTCATATTCATGCTTAAAACGCGTTTTGGCACAAATCCATGTGCGGGTTCTAAAAAGAGCAGCATTGGCATGCTTTTCACGTCGTTTCGTAGAAATCCACATGCGCGTTCTGCCAAAAGCGTCATTTGCATGCATATCGTGTGGTTTTGCAGAAAACTGCATCCTCGTCTACCAAAAGTTGCGTATTCATGCTTAAAACGCGTTTTGGCACAAATCCATGTGCGGGTGCTAAAAAGAGCAGCATTGGCATGCTTTTCACGTCGTTTGGTAGAAATCCACACGGGCGTTCTGCCAAAAGCACCATTTGCATGCATATCGTGTGGTTGTGCAGAAAACTGCATACCCGTCTACCAAAAGTGTCATATTCATGCTTAAAACGCGTTTTGGCACAAATCGATGTGCGGGTTCTAAAAAGAGCAGCATTGGCATGCTTTTCACGTCGTTTGGTAGAAATTTACAGGCGCGTTCTGCCAAAAGCACCATTTGCATGCATATCGTGTGGTTTTGCAGAAAACTGCATCCTCGTCTACCAAAAGTTGCATATTCATGCTTAAAACGCGTTTTGGCACAAATCCATGTGCGGGTGCTAAAAAGAGCAGCATTGGCACGCTTTTCACGTCGTTTGGTAGAAATCCACACGCGCGTTCTGCCAAAAGCGTCATTTGCATGCATATCGTGTGGTTTTGCAGAAAACTGCATCCTCGTCTACCAAAAGTTGCGTATTCATGCTTAAAACGCGTTTTGGCACAAATCCATGTGCGGGTGCTAAAAAGAGCAGCATTGGCATGCTTTTCACGTCGTTTGGTAGAAATCCACACGCGCGTTCTGCCAAAAGCACTATTTGCATGCATATCGTGTAGTTTTGCAGAAAACTGCATACTCGTCTACCAAAAGTGTCATATTCATGCTTAAAACGCGTTTTGGCACAAATCCGTGTGCGGGTTCTAAAAAGAGCAGCATTGGCATGCTTTTCACGTCCTTTGGTAGAAATCCACACGCGCGTTCTGCCAAAAGCGTCATTTGCATGCATATCGTGTGGTTTTGCAGAAAACTGCATCCTCGTCTACCAAAAGTGTCATATTCATGCTTAAAACGCGTTTTGGCACAAATCCATGTGCGGGTTCTAAAAAGAGCAGCATTGGCATGCTTTTCACGTCGTTTGGTAGAAATCCACACGCGCGTTCTGCCAAAAGCGTCATTTGCATGCATATCGTGTGGTTTTGCAGAAAACTGCATCCTCGTCTACCAAAAGTGTCATATTCATGCTTAAAACGCGTTTTGGCACAAATCCATGTGCGGGTTCTAAAAGAGCAGCATTGGCATGCTTTTCACGTCGTTTCGTAGAAATCCACACGCGCGTTCTGCCAAAAGCGTCATTTGCATGCATATCGTGTGGTTTTGCAGAAAACTGCATCCTCGTCTACCAAAAGTTGCGTATTCATGCTTAAAACGCGTTTTGGCACAAATCCATGTGCGGGTGCTAAAAAGAGCAGCATTGGCATGCTTTTCACGTCGTTTGGTGGAAATCCACACGGGCGTTCTTCCAAAAGCACCATTTGCATGCATATCGTGTGGTTGTGCAGAAAACTGCATACTCGTCTACCAAAAGTGTCATATTCATGCTTAAAACGCGTTTTGGCACAAATCGATGTGCGGGTTCTAAAAGAGCAGCATTGGCATGCTTTTCACGTCGTTTGGTAGAAATCCACACGCGCGTTCTGCCAAAAGCACCATTTGCATGCATATCGTGTGGTTTTGCAGAAAACTGCATCCTCGTCTACCAAAAGTTGCATATTCATGCTTAAAACGCGTTTTGGCCCAAATCGATGTGCGGGTTCTAAAAAGAGCAGCATTGGCATGCTTTTCACGTCGTTTGGTAGAAATCCACACGCGCGTTCTGCCAAAAGCACCATTTGCATGCATATCGTGTGTCCTTTTGCAGAAAACTGCATCCTCGTCTACCAAAAGTTGCATATTCATGCTTAAAACGCGTTTTGGCACAAATCCATGTGCGGGTGCTAAAAAGAGCAGCATTGGCATGCTTTTCACGTCGTATGGTAGAAATCCACACGCGCGTTCTGCCAAAGCGTCATTTGCATGCATATCGTGTGGTTTTGCAGAAAACTGCATCCTCGTCTACCAAAAGTTGCGTATTCATGCTTAAAACGCGTTTTGGCACAAATCCATGTGCGGGTGCTAAAAAGAGCAGCATTGGCATGCTTTTCACGTCGTTTGGTAGAAATCCACACGCGCGTTCTGCCAAAAGCACCATTTGCATGCATATCGTGTAGTTTTGCAGAAAACTGCATACTCGTCTACCAAAAGTGTCATATTCATGCTTAAAACGCGTTTTGGCACAAATCCGTGTGCGGGTTCTAAAAAGAGCAGCCATGGCATGCTTTTCACGTCGTTTGGTAGAAATCCACACGCGCGTTCTGCCAAAAGCACCATTTGCATGCATATCGTGTGGTTTTGCAGAAAACTGCATCCTCGTCTACCAAAAGTGTCATATTCATGCTTAAAACGCGTTTTGGCACAAATCCATGTGCGGGTTCTAAAAAGAGCAGCATTGGCATGCTTTTCACGTCGTTTGGTAGAAATCCACACGCGCGTTCTGCCAAAAGCGTCATTTGCATGCATATCGTGTGGTTTTGCAGAAAACTGCATCCTCGTCTACCAAAAGTTGCGTATTCATGCTTAAAACGCGTTTTGGCACAAATCCCAGTGCGGGTGCTAAAAAGAGCAGCATTGGCATGCTTTTCACGTCGTTTGGTAGAAATCCACACGCGCGTTCTGCCAAAAGCACCATTTGCATGCATATCGTGTAGTTTTGCAGAAAACTGCATCCTCGTCTACCAAAAGTGTCATATTCATGCTTAAAACGCGTTTTGGCACAAATCCATGTGCGGGTTCTAAAAAGAGCAGCATTGGCATGCTTTTCACGTCGTTTGGTAGAAATCCACACGCGCGTTCTGCCAAAAGCGTCATTTGCATGCATATCGTGTGGTTGTGCAGAGAACTGCATACTCGTCTACCAAAAGTTGCGTATTCATGCTTAAAACGCGTTTTGGCACAAATCCATGTGCGGGTGCTAAAAAGAGCAGCATTGGCATGCTTTTCACGTCGTTTGGTAGAAATCCACACGCGCGTTCTGCCAAAAGCACCATTTGCATGCATATCGTGTAGTTTTGCAGAAAACTGCATACTCGTCTACCAAAAGTGTCATATTCATGCTTAAAACGCGTTTTGGCACAAATCCGTGTGCGGGTTCTAAAAAGAGCAGCCATGGCATGCTTTTCACGTCGTTTGGTAGAAATCCACACGCGCGTTCTGCCAAAAGCACCATTTGCATGCATATCGTGTGGTTTTGCAGAAAACTGCATCCTCGTCTACCAAAAGTGTCATATTCATGCTTAAAACGCGTTTTGGCACAAATCCATGTGCGGGTTCTAAAAAGAGCAGCATTGGCATGCTTTTCACGTCGTTTGGTAGAAATCCACACGCGCGTTCTGCCAAAAGCGTCATTTGCATGCATATCGTGTGGTTTTGCAGAAAACTGCATCCTCGTCTACCAAAAGTTGCGTATTCATGCTTAAAACGCGTTTTGGCACAAATCCCAGTGCGGGTGCTAAAAAGAGCAGCATTGGCATGCTTTTCACGTCGTTTGGTAGAAATCCACACGCGCGTTCTGCCAAAAGCACCATTTGCATGCATATCGTGTAGTTTTGCAGAAAACTGCATCCTCGTCTACCAAAAGTGTCATATTCATGCTTAAAACGCGTTTTGGCACAAATCCATGTGCGGGTTCTAAAAAGAGCAGCATTGGCATGCTTTTCACGTCGTTTGGTAGAAATCCACACGCGCGTTCTGCCAAAAGCGTCATTTGCATGCATATCGTGTGGTTGTGCAGAGAACTGCATACTCGTCTACCAAAAGTGTCATATTCATGCTTAAAACGCGTTTTGGCACAAATCGATGTGCGGGTTCTAAAAAGAGCAGCATTGGCATGCTTTTCCCGTCGTTTGGTAGAAATCCACACGCGCGTTCTGCCAAAAGCACCATTTGCATGCATATCGTGTGGTTTTGCAGAAAACTGCATCCTCGTCTACCAAAAGTTGCGTATTCATGCTTAAAACGCGTTTTGGCACAAATCCATGTGCGGGTGCTAAAAAGAGCAGCATTGGCATGCTTTTCACGTCGTTTGGTAGAAATCCACACGCGCGTTCTGCCAAAAGCGTCATTTGCATGCATATCGTGTGGTTTTGCAGAAAACTGCATCCTCGTCTACCAAAAGTTGCGTATTCATGCTTAAAACGCGTTTTGGCACAAATCCATGTGCGGGTGCTAAAAAGAGCAGCATTGGCATGCTTTTCACGTCGTTTGGTAGAAATCCACACGGGCGTTCTGCCAAAAGCACCATTTGCATGCATATCGTGTGGTTGTGCAGAAAACTGCATACTCGTCTACCAAAAGTGTCATATTCATGCTTAAAACGCGTTTTGGCACAAATCGATGTGCGGGTTCTAAAAAGAGCAGCATTGGCATGCTTTTCACGTCGTTTGGTAGAAATCCACACGCGCGTTCTGCCAAAAGCACCATTTGCATGCATATCGTGTGGTTTTGAAGAAAACTGCATCCTCGTCTACCAAAAGTTGCATATTCATGCTTAAAACGCGTTTTGGCACAAATCCATGTGCGGGTGCTAAAAAGAGCAGCATTGGCATGCTTTTCACGTCGTTTGGTAGAAATCCACACGCGCGTTCTGCCAAAAGCGTCATTTGCATGCATATCGTGTGGTTTTGCAGAAAACTGCATCCTCGTCTACCAAAAGTTGCGTATTCATGCTTAAAACGCGTTTTGGCACAAATCCATGTGCGGGTACTAAAAAGAGCAGCATTGGCATGCTTTTCACGTCCTTTGGTAGAAATCCACACGCGCGTTCTGCCAAAAGCACCATTTGCATGCATATCGTGTGGTTTTGCAGAAAACTGCATTCTCGTCTACCAAAAGTGTCATATTCATGCTTAAAACGCGTTTTGGCACAGATCATGTGCGGGTTGTAAAAAGAGCAGCATTGGCATGCTTTTCACGTCGTTTGGTAGAAATCCACACGCGCGTTCTGCCAAAAGCACCATTTGCATGCATATCGTGTGGTTTTGCAGAAAACTGCATCCTCGTCTACCAAAAGTGTCATATTCATGCTTAAAACGCGTTTTGGCACAAATCCATGTGCGGGTTGTAAAAAGAGCAGCATTGGCATGCTTTTCACGTCGTTTGGTAGAAATCCACACGCGCGTTCTGCCAAAAGCGTCATTTGCATGCATATCGTGTGGTTTTGCAGAAAACTGCATCCTCGTCTACCAAAAGTTGCGTATTCATGCTTAAAACGCGTTTTGGCACAAATCCATGTGCGGGTGCTAAAAAGAGCAGCATTGGCATGCTTTTCACGTCGTTTGGTAGAAATCCACACGCGCGTTCTGCCAAAATCACCATTTGCATGCATATCGTGTGGTTGTGCAGAAAACTGCATACTCGTCTACCAAAAGTGTCATATTCATGCTTAAAACGCGTTTTGGCACAAATCGATGTGCGGGTTCTAAAAAGAGCAGCATTGACATGCTTTTCACGTCGTTTGGTAGAAATCCACACGCGCGTTCTGCCAAAAGCGTCATTTGCGCTGCATATCGTGTGGTTTTGCAGAAAACTGCATCCTCGTCTACCAAAAGTGTCATATTCATGCTTAAAACGCGTTTTGGCACAAATCCATGTGCGGGTTCTAAAAAGAGCAGCATTGGCATGCTTTTCACGTCGTTTGGTAGAAATCCACACGCGCGTTCTGCCAAAAGCGTCATTTGCATGCATATCGTGTGGTTTTGCAGAAAACTGCATCCTCGTCTACCAAAAGTGTCATATTCATGCTTAAAACGCGTTTTGGCACAAATCCATGTGCGGGTTCTAAAAAGAGCAGCATTGGCATGCTTTTCACGTCGTTTGGTAGAAATCCACACGCGCGTTCTGCCAAAAGCGTCATTTGCATGCATATCGTGTGGTTGTGCAGAAAACTGCATACTCGTCTACCAAAAGTGTCATATTCATGCTTAAAACGCGTTTTGGCACAAATAGATGTGCGGGTTCTAAAAAGAGCAGCATTGGCATGCTTTTCACGTCGTTTGGTAGAAATCCACACGCGCGTTCTGCCAAAAGCACCATTTGCATGCATATCGTGTGGTTTTGCAGAAAACTGCATCCTCGTCTACCAAAAGTTGCGTATTCATGCTTAAAACGCGTTTTGGCACAAATCCATGTGCGGGTGCTAAAAAGAGCAGCATTGGCATGCTTTTCACGTCGTTTGGTAGAAATCCACACGCGCGTTCTGCCAAAAGCGTCATTTGCATGCATATCGTGTGGTTTTGCAGAAAACTGCATCCTCGTCTACCAAAAGTTGCGTATTCATGCTTAAAACGCGTTTTGGCACAAATCCATGTGCGGGTGCTAAAAATAGCAGCATTGGCATGCTTTTCACGTCGTTTGGTAGAAATCCACACGGGCGTTCTGCCAAAAGCACCATTTGCATGCATATCGTGTGGTTGTGCAGAAAACTGCATACTCGTCTACCAAAAGTGTCATATTCATGCTTAAAACGCGTTTTGGCACAAATCGATGTGCGGGTTCTAAAAAGAGCAGCATTGGCATGCTTTTCACGTCGTTTGGTAGAAATCCACACGCGCGTTCTGCCAAAAGCACCATTTGCATGCATATCGTGTGGTTTTGCAGAAAACTGCATTCTCGTCTACCAAAAGTGTCATATTCATGCTTAAAACGCGTTTTGGCACAGATCCATGTGCGGGTTGTAAAAAGAGCAGCATTGGCATGCTTTTCACGTCGTTTGGTAGAAATCCACACGCGCATTCTGCCAAAAGCACCATTTGCATGCATATCGTGTGGTTTTGCAGAAAACTGCATCCTCGTCTACCAAAAGTGTCATATTCATGCTTAAAACGCGTTTTGGCACAAATCCATGTGCGGGTTGTAAAAAGAGCAGCATTGGCATGCTTTTCACGTCGTTTGGTAGAAATCCACACGCGCGTTCTGCCAAAAGCGTCATTTGCATGCATATCGTGTGGTTTTGCAGAAAACTGCATCCTCGTCTACCAAAAGTTGCGTATTCATGCTTAAAACGCGTTTTGGCACAAATCCATGTGCGGGTGCTAAAAAGAGCAGCATTGGCATGCTTTTCACGTCGTTTGGTAGAAATCCACACGCGCGTTCTGCCAAAAGCACCATTTGCATGCATATCGTGTAGTTTTGCAGAAAACTGCATTTTCGTCTACCAAAAGTGTCATATTCATGCTTAAAACGCGTTTTGGCACAAATCGATGTGCGGGTTCTAAAAAGAGCAGCATTGGCATGCTTTTCACGTCGTTTGGTAGAAATCCACACGCGCATTCTGCCAAAAGCGTCATTTGCATGCATATCGTGTGGTTTTGCAGAAAACTGCATCCTCGTCTACCAAAAGTTGCGTATTCATGCTTAAAACGCGTTTTGGCACAAATCCATGTGCGGGTGCTAAAAAGAGCAGCATTGGCATGCTTTTCACGTCGTTTGGTAGAAATCCACACGGGCGTTCTGCCAAAAGCACCATTTGCATGCATATCGTGTGGTTGTGCAGAAAACTGCATACTCGTCTACCAAAAGTGTCATATTCATGCTTAAAACGCGTTTTGGCACAAATCGATGTGCGGGTTCTAAAAAGAGCAGCATTGGCATGCTTTTCACGTCGTTTGGTAGAAATCCACACGCGCGTTCCGCCAAAAGCGTCATTTGCGCTGCATATCGTGTGGTTTTGCAGAAAACTGCATCCTCGTCTACCAAAAGTGTCATAATCATGCTTAAAACGCGTTTTGGCACAAATCCATGTGCGGGTTGTAAAAAGAGCAGCATTGGCATGCTTTTCACGTCGTTTGGTAGAAATCCACACGCGCGTTCTGCCAAAAGCGTCATTTGCATGCATATCGTGTGGTTTTGCAGAAAACTGCATCCTCGTCTACCAAAAGTTGCGTATTCATGCTTAAAACGCGTTTTGGCACAAATCCATGTGCGGGTGCTAAAAAGAGCAGCATTGGCATGCTTTTCACGTCGTTTGGTAGAAATCCACACGCGCATTCTGCCAAAAGCACCATTTGCATGCATATCGTGTAGTTTTGCAGAAAACTGCATACTCGTCTACCAAAAGTGTCATATTCATGCTTAAAACGCGTTTTGGCACAAATCCATGTGCGGGTTCTAAAAAGAGCAGCATTGGCATGCTTTTCACGTCGTTTGGTAGAAATCCACACGCGCATTCTGCCAAAAGCGTCATTTGCATGCATATCGTGTGGTTTTGCAGAAAACTGCATCCTCGTCTACCAAAAGTTGCGTATTCATGCTTAAAACGCGTTTTGGCAAAAATCCATGTGCGGGTGCTAAAAAGAGCAGCATTGGCATGGTTTTCACGTCGTTTGGTAGAAATCCACACGGGTGTTCTGCCAAAAGCACCATTTGCATGCATATCGTGTGGTTGTGCAGAAAACTGCATACTCGTCTACCAAAAGTGTCATATTCATGCTTAAAACGCGTTTTGGCACAAATCGATGTGCGGGTTCTAAAAAGAGCAGCATTGGCATGCTTTTCACGTCGTTTGGTAGAAATCCACACGCGCGTTCTGCCAAAAGCGTCATTTGCGCTGCATATCGTGTGGTTTTGCAGAAAACTGCATCCTCGTCTACCAAAAGTGTCATATTCATGCTTAAAACGCGTTTTGGCACAAATCCATGTGCGGGTTCTAAAAAGAGCAGCATTGGCATGCTTTTCACGTCGTTTGGTAGAAATCCACACGCGCGTTCTGCCAAAAGCGTCATTTGCATGCATATCGTGTGGTTTTGCAGAAAACTGCATCCTCGTCTACCAAAAGTGTCATATTCATGCTTAAAACGCGTTTTGGCACAAATCCATGTGCGGGTTCTAAAAAGAGCAGCATTGGCATGCTTTTCACGTCGTTTGGTAGAAATCCACACGCGCGTTCTGCCAAAAGCGTCATTTGCATGCATATCGTGTGGTTGTGCAGAAAACTGCATACTCGTCTACCAAAAGTGTCATATTCATGCTTAAAACGCGTTTTGGCACAAATCGATGTGCGGGTTCTAAAAAGAACAGCATTGGCATGCTTTTCACGTCGTTTGGTAGAAATCCACACGCGCGTTCTGCCAAAAGCACCATTTGCATGCATATCGTGTGGTTTTGCAGAAAACTGCATCCTCGTATACCAAAAGTTGCGTATTCATGCTTAAAACGCGTTTTGGCACAAATCCATGTGCGGGTGCTAAAAAGAGCAGCATTGGCATGCTTTTCACGTCGTTTGGTAGAAATCCACACGCGCGTTCTGCCAAAAGCGTCATTTGCATGCATATCGTGTGGTTTTGCAGAAAACTGCATCCTCGTCTACCAAAAGTTGCGTATTCATGCTTAAAACGCGTTTTGGCACAAATCCATGTGCGGGTGCTAAAAAGAGCAGCATTGGCATGCTTTTCACGTCGTTTGGTAGAAATCCACACGGGCGTTCTGCCAAAAGCACCATTTGCATGCATATCGTGTGGTTGTGCAGAAAACTGCATACTCGTCTACCAAAAGTGTCATATTCATGCTTAAAACGCGTTTTGGCACAAATCGATGTGCGGGTTCTAAAAAGAGCAGCATTGGCATGCTTTTCACGTCGTTTGGTAGAAATCCACACGCGCGTTCTGCCAAAAGCACCATTTGCATGCATATCGTGTGGTTTTGCAGAAAACTGCATCCTCGTCTACCAAAAGTGTCATATTCATGCTTAAAACGCGTTTTGGCACAAATCCATGTGCGGGTTGTAAAAAGAGCAGCATTGGCATGCTTTTCACGTCGTTTGGTAGAAATCCACACGCGCGTTCTGCCAAAAGCGTCATTTGCATGCATATCGTGTGGTTTTGCAGAAAACTGCATCCTCGTCTACCAAAAGTTGCGTATTCATGCTTAAAACGCGTTTTGGCACAAATCCATGTGCGGGTGCTAAAAAGAGCAGCATTGGCATGCTTTTCACATCGTTTGGTAGAAATCCACACGCGCGTTCTGCCAAAAGCACCATTTGCATGCATATCGTGTAGTTTTGCAGAAAACTGCATTTTCGTCTACCAAAAGTGTCATATTCATGCTTAAAACGCGTTTTGGCACAAATCCATGTGCGGGTTCTAAAAAGAGCAGCATTGGCATGCTTTTCACGTCGTTTGGTAGAAATCCACACGCGCATTCTGCCAAAAGCGTCATTTGCATGCATATCGTGTGGTTTTGCAGAAAACTGCATCCTCGTCTACCAAAAGTTGCGTATTCATGCTTAAAACGCGTTTTGGCAAAAATCCATGTGCGGGTGCTAAAAAGAGCAGCATTGGCATGCTTTTCACGTCGTTTGGTAGAAATCCACACGGGCGTTCTGCCAAAAGCACCATTTGCATGCATATCGTGTGGTTGTGCAGAAAACTGCATACTCGTCTACCAAAAGTGTCATATTCATGCTTAAAACGCGTTTTGGCACAAATCGATGTGCGGGTTCTAAAAAGAGCAGCATTGGCATGCTTTTCACGTCGTTTGGTAGAAATCCACACGCGCGTTCTGCCAAAATCGTCATTTGCGCTGCATATCGTGTGGTTTTGCAGAAAACTGCATCCTCGTCTACCAAAAGTGTCATAATCATGCTTAAAACGCGTTTTGGCACAAATCCATGTGCGGGTTCTAAAAAGAGCAGCATTGGCATGCTTTTCACGTCGTTTGGTAGAAATCCACACGCGCGTTCTGCCAAAAGCGTCATTTGCATGCATATCGTGTGGTTGTGCAGAAAACTGCATACTCGTCTACCAAAAGTGTCATATTCATGCTTAAAACGCGTTTTGGCACAAATCGATGTGCGGGTTCTAAAAAGAGCAGCATTGGCATGCTTTTCACGTCGTTTGGTAGAAATCCACACGCGCGTTCTGCCAAAAGCACCATTTGCATGCATATCGTGTGGTTTTGCAGAAAACTGCATCCTCGTCTACCAAAAGTTGCGTATTCATGCTTAAAACGCGTTTTGGCACAAATCCATGTGCGGGTGCTAAAAAGAGCAGCATTGGCATGCTTTTCACGTCGTTTGGTAGAAATCCACACGCGCGTTCTGCCAAAAGCGTCATTTGCATGCATATCGTGTGGTTTTAGAGAAAACTGCATCCTCGTCTACCAAAAGTTGCGTATTCATGCTTAAAACGCGTTTTGGCACAAATCCATGTGCGGGTGCTAAAAAGAGCAGCGTTGGCATGCTTTTCACGTCGTTTGGTAGAAATCCACACGGGCGTTCTGCCAAAAGCACCATTTGCATGCATATCGTGTGGTTGTGCAGAAAACTGCATACTCGTCTACCAAAAGTGTCATATTCATGCTTAAAACGCGTTTTGGCACAAATCGATGTGCGGGTTCTAAAAAGAGCAGCATTGGCATGCTTTTCACGTCGTTTGGTAGAAATCCACACGCGCGTTCTGCCAAAAGCACCATTTGCATGCATATCGTGTGGTTTTGAAGAAAACTGCATCCTCGTCTACCAAAAGTTGCATATTCATGCTTAAAACGCGTTTTGGCACAAATCCATGTGCGGGTGCTAAAAAGAGCAGCATTGGCATGCTTTTCACGTCGTTTGGTAGAAATCCACACGCGCGTTCTGCCAAAAGCGTCATTTGCATGCATATCGTGTGGTTTTGCAGAAAACTGCATCCTCGTCTACCAAAAGTTGCGTATTCATGCTTAAAACGCGTTTTGGCACAAATCCATGTGCGGGTGCTAAAAAGAGCAGCATTGGCATGCTTTTCACGTCCTTTGGTAGAAATCCACACGCGCGTTCTGCCAAAAGCACCATTTGCATGCATATATTGTGGTTTTGCAGAAAACTGCATTCTCGTCTACCAAAAGTGTCATATTCATGCTTAAAACGCGTTTTGGCACAGATCCATGTGCGGGTTGTAAAAAGAGCAGCATTGGCATGCTTTTCACGTCGTTTGGTAGAAATCCACACGCGCGTTCTGCCAAAGCACCATTTGGATGCATATCGTGTGGTTTTGCAGAAAACTGCATCCTCGTCTACCAAAAGTGTCATATTCATGCTTAAAACGCGTTTTGGCACAAATCCATGTGCGGGTTGTAAAAAGAGCAGCATTGGCATGCTTTTCACGTCGTTTGGTAGAAATCCACATGCGCGTTCTGCCAAAAGCGTCATTTGCATGCATATCGTGTGGTTTTGCAGAAAACTGCATCCTCGTCTACCAAAAGTTGCGTATTCATGCTTAAAACGCGTTTTGGCACAAATCCATGTGCGGGTGCTAAAAAGAGCAGCATTGGCATGCCTTTCACGTCGTTTGGTAGAAATCCACACGCGCGTTCTGCCAAAAGCACCATTTGCATGCATATCGTGTAGTTTTGCAGAAAACTGCATACTCGTCTACCAAAAGTGTCATATTCATGCTTAAAACGCGTTTTGGCACAAATCCATGTGCGGGTTCTAAAAAGAGCAGCATTGGCATGCTTTTCACGTCGTTTGGTAGAAATCCACACGCGCGTTCTGCCAAAAGCGTCATTTGCATGCATATCGTGTGGTTTTGCAGAAAACTGCATCCTCGTCTACCAAAAGTTGCGTATTCATGCTTAAAACGCGTTTTGGCAAAAATCCATGTGCGGGTGCTAAAAAGAGCAGCATTGGCATGCTTTTCACGTCGTTTGGTAGAAATCCACACGGGCGTTCTGCCAAAAGCACCATTTGCATGCATATCGTGTGGTTGTGCAGAAAACTGCATACTCGTCTACCAAAAGTGTCATATTCATGCTTAAAACGCGTTTTGGCACAAATCGATGTGCGGGTTCTAAAAAGAGCAGCATTGGCATGCTTTTCACGTCGTTTGGTAGAAATCCACACGCGCGTTCTGCCAAAAGCGTCATTTGCGCTGCATATCGTGTGGTTTTGCAGAAAACTGCATCCTCGTCTACCAAAAGTGTCATATTCATGCTTAAAACGCGTTTTGGCACAAATCCATGTGCGGGTTCTAAAAAGAGCAGCATTGGCATGCTTTTCACGTCGTTTCGTAGAAATCCACACGCGCGTTCTGCCAAAAGCGTCATTTGCATGCATATCGTGTGGTTTTGCAGAAAACTGCATCCTCGTCTACCAAAAGTTGCGTATTCATGCTTAAAACGCCGTTTGGCACAAATCCATGTGCGGGTGCTAAAAAGAGCAGCATTGGCATGCTTTTCACGTCGTTTGGTAGAAATCCACACGGGCGTTCTGCCAAAAGCACCATTTGCATGCATATCGTGTGGTTTTGCAGAAAACTGCATCCTCGTCTACCAAAAGTTGCATATTCATGCTTAAAACGCGTTTTGGCACAAATCCATGTGCGGGTGCTAAAAAGAGCAGCATTGGCATGCTTTTCACGTCGTTTGGTAGAAATCCACACGCGCGTTCTGCCAAAAGCGTCATTTGCATGCATATCGTGTGGTTTTGCAGAAAACTGCATCCTCGTCTACCAAAAGTTGCGTATTCATGCTTAAAACGCGTTTTGGCACAAATCCATGTGCGGGTGCTAAAAAGAGCAGCATTGGCATGCTTTTCACGTCGTTTGGTAGAAATCCACACGCGCGTTCTGCCAAAAGCACTATTTGCATGCATATCGTGTAGTTTTGCAGAAAACTGCATACTCGTCTACCAAAAGTGTCATATTCATGCTTAAAACGCGTTTTGGCACAAATCGATGTGCGGGTTCTAAAAAGAGCAGCATTGGCATGCTTTTCACGTCGTTTGGTAGAAATCCACACGCGCGTTCTGCCAAAAGCGTCATTTGCGCTGCATATCGTGTGGTTTTGCAGAAAACTGCATCCTCGTCTACCAAAAGTGTCATATTCATGCTTAAAACGCGTTTTGGCACAAATCCATGTGCGGGTTCTAAAAAGAGCAGCATTGGCATGCTTTTCACGTCGTTTCGTAGAAATCCACACGCGCGTTCTGCCAAAAGCGTCATTTGCATGCATATCGTGTGGTTTTGCAGAAAACTGCATCCTCGTCTACCAAAAGTGTCATATTCATGCTTAAAACGCGTTTTGGCACAAATCGATGTGCGGGTTCTAAAAAGAGCAGCATTGGCATTCATTTCACGTCGTTTGGTAGAAATCCACACGCGCGTTCTGCCAAAAGCACCATTTGCATGCATATCGTGTGGTTTTGCAGAAAACTGCATCCTCGTCTACCAAAAGTTGCATATTCATGCTTAAAACGCGTTTTGGCACAAATCCATGTGCGGGTGCTAAAAAGAGCAGCATTGGCATGCTTTTCACGTCGTTTGGTAGAAATCCACACGCGCGTTCTGCCAAAAGCGTCATTTGCATGCATATCGTGTGGTTTTGCAGAAAACTGCATCCTCGTCTACCAAAAGTTGCGTATTCATGCTTAAACGCGTTTTGGCACAAATCCATGTGCGGGTGCTAAAAAGAGCAGCATTGGCATGCTTTTCACGTCGTTTGGTAGAAATCCACACGCGCGTTCTGCCAAAAGCACTATTTGCATGCATATCGTGTAGTTTTGCAGAAAACTGCATACTCGTCTACCAAAAGTGTCATATTCATGCTTAAAACGCGTTTTGGCACAAATCCGTGTGCGGGTTCTAAAAAGAGCAGCATTGGCATGCTTTTCACGTCCTTTGGTAGAAATCCACACGCGCGTTCTGCCAAAAGCGTCATTTGCATGCATATCGTGTGGTTTTGCAGAAAACTGCATCCTCGTCTACCAAAAGTGTCATATTCATGCTTAAAACGCGTTTTGGCACAAATCCATGTGTGGGTTCTAAAAAGAGCAGCATTGGCATGCTTTTCACGTCGTTTGGTAGAAATCCACACGCGCGTTCTGCCAAAAGCGTCATTTGCATGCATATCGTGTGGTTTTGCAGAAAACTGCATCCTCGTCTACCAAAAGTTGCGTATTCATGCTTAAAACGCGTTTTGGCACAAATCCATGTGCGGGTGCTAAAAAGAGCAGCATTGGCATGCTTTTCACGTCGTTTGGTAGAAATCCACACGCGCGTTCTGCCAAAAGCACCATTTGAATGCATATCGTGTGGTTTTGCAGAAAACTGCATTCTCGTCTACCAAAAGTGTCATATTCATGCTTAAAACGCGTTTTGGCACAGATCCATGTGCGGGTTGTAAAAAGAGCAGCATTGGCATGCTTTTCACGTCGTTTGGTAGAAATCCACACGCGCGTTCTGCCAAAAGCACCATTTGCATGCATATCGTGTGGTTTTGCAGAAAACTGCATCCTCGTCTACCAAAAGTGTCATATTCATGCTTAAAACGCGTTTTGGCACAAATCCATGTGCGGGTTGCAAAAAGAGCAGCATTGGCATGCTTTTCACGTCGTTTGGTAGAAATCCACAAGCGCGGTCTGCCAAAAGCGTCATTTGCATGCATATCGTGTGGTTTTGCAGAAAACTGCATCCTCGTCTACCAAAAGTTGCGTATTCATGCTTAAAACGCGTTTTGGCACAAATCCATGTGCGGGTGCTAAAAAGAGCAGCATTGGCATGCTTTTCACGTCGTTTGGTAGAAATCCACACGGGCGTTCTGCCAAAAGCACCATTTGCATGCATATCGTGTGGTTGTGCAGAAAACTGCATACTCGTCTACCAAAAGTGTCATATTCATGCTTAAAACGCGTTTTGGCACAAATCGATGTGCGGGTTCTAAAAAGAGCAGCATTGGCATGCTTTTCACGTCGTTTGGTAGAAATCCACACGCGCGTTCTGCCAAAAGCGTCATTTGCATGCATATCGTGTGGTTTTGCAGAAAACTGCATCCTCGTCTACCAAAAGAGTCATATTCATGCTTAAAACGCGTTTTGGCACAAATCCATGTGCGGGTGCTAAAAAGAGCAGCATTGGCATGCTTTTCACGTCGTTTGGTAGAAATCCACACGGGCGGTCTGCGAAAAGCACCATTTGCATGCATATCGTGTGGTTGTGCAGAAAACTGCATACTCGTCTACCAAAAGTGTCATATTCATGCTTAAAACGCGTTTTGGCACAAATCGATGTGCGGGTTCTAAAAAGAGCAGCATTGGCATGCTTTTCACGTCGTTTGGTAGAAATCCACACGCGCGTTCTGCCAAAAGCGTCATTTGCATGCATATCGTGTGGTTTTGCAGAAAACTGCATCCTCGTCTACCAAAAGTGTCATATTCATGCTTAAAACGCGTTTTGGCACAAATCCATGTGCGGGTTCTAAAAAGAGCAGCATTGGCATGCTTTTCACGTCGTTTGGTAGAAATCCACACGCGCGTTCTGCCAAAAGCGTCATTTGCATGCATATCGTGTGGTTTTGCAGAAAACTGCATCCTCGTCTACCAAAAGTTGCGTATTCATGCTTAAAACGCGTTTTGGCACAAATCCATGTGCGGGTGCTAAAAAGAGCAGCATTGGCATGCTTTTCACGTCGTTTGGTAGAAATCCACACGGGCGTTCTGCCAAAAGCACCATTTGCATGCATATCGTGTGGTTGTGCAGAAAACTGCATACTCGTCTACCAAAAGTGTCATATTCATGCTTAAAACGCGTTTTGGCACAAATCGATGTGCGGGTTCTAAAAAGAGCAGCATTGGCATGCTTTTCACGTCGTTTGGTAGAAATCCACACGCGCGTTCTGCCAAAAGCGTCATTTGCATGCATATCGTGTGGTTTTGCAGAAAACTGCATCCTCGTCTACCAAAAGTATCATATTCATGCTTAAAACGCGTTTTGGCACAAATTCATGTGCGGGTGCTAAAAAGAGCAGCATTGGCATGCTTTTCACGTCGTTTGGTAGAAATCCACACGGGCGTTCTGCCAAAAGCACCATTTGCATTCATATCGTGTGGTTGTGCAGAAAACTGCATACTCGTCGACCAAAAGTGTCATATTCATGCTTAAAACGCGTTTTGGCACAAATCGATGTGCGGATTCTAAAAAGAGCAGCATTGGCATGCTTTTCACGTCGTTTGGTAGAAATCCACACGCGCGTTCTGCCAAAAGCGTCATTTGCATGCATATCGTGTGGTTTTGCAGAAAACTGCATCCTCGTCTACCAAAAGTTGCGTATTCATGATTAAAACGCGTTTTGGCACAAATCCATGTGCGGGTGCTAAAAAGAGCAGCATTGGCATGCTTTTCACGTCGTTTGGTAGAAATCCACACGCGCGTTCTGCCAAAAGCACCATTTGCATGCATATCGTGTAGTTTTGCAGAAAACTGCATACTCGTCTACCAAAAGTGTCATATTCATGCTTAAAACGCGTTTTGGCACAAATCCGTGTGCGGGTTCTAAAAAGAGCAGCATTGGCATGCTTTTCACGTCGTTTGGTAGAAATCCACACGCGCGTTCTGCCAAAAGCGTCATTTGCATGCATATCGTGTGGTTTTGCAGAAAACTGCATCCTCGCCTACCAAAAGTGTCATATTCATGCTTAAAATGCGTTTTGGCACAAATCCATGTGCGGGTTCTAAAAAGAGCAGCATTGGCATGCTTTTCACGTCGTTTGGTAGAAATCCACACGCGCGTTCTGCCAAAAGCGTCATTTGCATGCATATCGTGTGGTTTTGCAGAAAACTGCATCCTCGTCTACCAAAAGTTGCGTATTCATGCTTAAAACGCGTTTTGGCACAAATCCATGTGCGGGTGCTAAAAAGAGCAGCATTGGCATGCTTTTCACGTCGTTTGGTAGAAATCCACACGGGCGTTCTGCCAAAAGCACCATTTGCATGCATATCGTGTGGTTGTGCAGAAAACTGCATACTCGTCTACCAAAAGTGTCATATTCATGCTTAAAACGCGTTTTGGCACAAATCGATGTGCGGGTCCTTAAAAGAGCAGCATTGGCATGCTTTTCACGTCGTTTGGTAGAAATCCACACGCGCGTTCTGCCAAAAGCACCATTTGCATGCATATCGTGTGGTTTTGCAGAAAACTGCATCCTCGTCTACCAAAAGTTGCGTATTCATGCTTAAAACGCGTTTTGGCACAAATCCATGTGCGGGTGCTAAAAAGAGCAGCATTGGCATGCTTTTCACGTCGTTTGGTAGAAATCCACACGCGCGTTCTGCCAAAAGCACCATTTGCATGCATATCGTGTAGTTTTGCAGAAAACTGCATACTCGTCTACCAAAAGTGTCATATTCATGCTTAAAACGCGTTTTGGCACAAATCCATGTGCGGGTTCTAAAAAGAGCAGCATTGGCATGCTTTTCACGTCGTTTGGTAGAAATCCACACGCGCGTTCTGCCAAAAGCGTCATTTGCATGCATATCGTGTGGTTTTGCAGAAAACTGCATCCTCGTCTACCAAAAGTGTCATATTCATGCTTAAAACGCGTTTTGGCACAAATCCATGTGCGGGTTCTAAAAAGAGCAGCATTGGCATGCTTTTCACGTCGTTTGGTAGAAATCCACACGCGCGTTCTGCCAAAAGCGTCATTTGCATGCATATCGTGTGGTTTTGCAGAAAACTGCATCCTCGTCTACCAAAAGTTGCGTATTCATGCTTAAAACGCGTTTTGGCAAAAATCCATGTGCGGGTGCTAAAAAGAGCAGCATTGGCATGCTTTTCACGTCGTTTGGTAGAAATCCACACGGGCGTTCTGCCAAAAGCACCATTTGCATGCATATCGTGTGGTTGTGCAGAAAACTGCATACTCGTCTACCAAAAGTGTCATATTCATGCTTAAAACGCGTTTTGGCAGAAATCGATGTGCGGGTTCTAAAAAGAGCAGCATTGGCATGCTTTTCACGTCGTTTGGTAGAAATCCACACGCGCGTTCTGCCAAAAGCGTCATTTGCATGCATATCGTGTGGTTTTGCAGAAAACTGCATCCTCGTCTACCAAAAGTGTCATATTCATGCTTAAAACGCGTTTTGGCGCAAATTCATGTGCGGGTGCTAAAAAGAGCAGCATTGGCATGCTTTTCACGTCGTTTGGTAGAAATCCACACGGGCGTTCTGCCAAAAGCACCATTTGCATGCCTATCGTGTGGTTGTGCAGAAAACTGCATACTCGTCTACCAAAAGTGTCATATTCATGCTTAAAACGCGTTTTGGCACAAATCGATGTGCGGGTTCTAAAAAGAGCAGCATTGGCATGCTTTTCACGTCGTTTGGTAGAAATCCACACGCGCGTTCTGCCAAAAGCGTCATTTGCATGCATATCGTGTGGTTTTGCAGAAAACTGCATCCTCGTCTACCAAAAGTGTCATATTCATGCTTAAAACGCGTTTTGGCACAAATCCATGTGCGGGTGCTAAAAAGAGCAGCATTGGCATGCTTTTCACGTCGTTTGGTAGAAATCCACACGGGCGTTCTGCCAAAAGCACCATTTGCATGCATATCGTGTGGTTGTGCAGAAAACTGCATACTCGTCTACCAAAACTGTCATATTCATGCTTAAAACGCGTTTTGGCACAAATCGATGTGCGGGTTCTAAAAAGAGCAGCATTGGCATGCTTTTCACGTCGTTTGGTAGAAATCCACACGCGCGTTCTGCCAAAAGCGTCATTTGCATGCATATCGTGTGGTTTTGCAGAAAACTGCATCCTCGTCTACCAAAAGTGTCATATTCATGCTTAAAACGCGTTTTGGCACAAATCCATGTGCGGGTTCTAAAAAGAGCAGCATTGGCATGCTTTTCACGTCGTTTGGTAGAAATCCACACGCGCGTTCTGCCAAAAGCGTCATTTGCATGCATATCGTGTGGTTTTGCAGAAAACTGCATCCTCGTCTACCAAAAGTTGCGTATTCATGCTTAAAACGCGTTTTGGCACAAATCCATGTGCGGGTGCTAAAAAGAGCAGCATTGGCATGCTTTTCACGTCGTTTGGTAGAAATCCACACGGGCGTTCTGGCAAAAGCACCATTTGCATGCATATCGTGTGGTTGTGCAGAAAACTGCATACTCGTCTACCAAAAGTGTCATATTCATGCTTAAAACGCGTTTTGGCACAAATCGATGTGCGGGTTCTAAAAAGAGCAGCATTGGCATGCTTTTCACGTCGTTTGGTAGAAATCCACACGCGCGTTCTGCCAAAAGCACCATTTGCAGGCATATCGTGTGGTTTTGCAGAAAACTGCATCCTCGTCTACCAAAAGTTGCGTATTCATGCTTAAAACGCGTTTTGGCACAAATCCATGTGCGGGTGCTAAAAAGAGCAGCATTGGCATGCTTTTCACGTCGTTTGGTAGAAATCCACACGCGCGTTCTGCCAAAAGCACCATTTGCATGCATATCGTGTGGTTTTGCAGAAAACTCCATCCTCGTCTACCAAAAGTGTCATATTCATCCTTAAAAAGCGTTTTGGCACAAATCCATGTGCGGGTTCTAAAAAGAGCAGCATTGGCATGCTTTTCACGTCGTTTGGTAGAAATCCACACGCGCGTTCTGCCAAAAGCGTCATTTGCATGCATATCGTGTGGTTTTGCAGAAAACAGCATCCTCGTCTACCAAAAGTGTCATATTCATGCTTAAAACGCGTTTTGGCACAAATCCATGTGCGGGTTGTAAAAAGAGCAGCATTGGCATGCTTTTCACGTCGTTTGGTAGAAATCCACACGCGCGTTCTGCCAAAAGCGTCATTTGCATGCATATCGTGTGGTTTTGCAGAAAACTGCATCCTCGTCTACCAAAAGTTGCGTATTCATGCTTAAAACGCGTTTTGGCACAAATCCATGTGCGGGTGCTAAAAAGAGCAGCATTGGCATGCTTTTCACGTCGTTTGGTAGAAATCCACACGCGCGTTCTGCCAAAAGCACCATTTGCATGCATATCGTGTAGTTTGGCAGAAAACTGCATACTCGTCTACCAAAAGTGTCATATTCATGCTTAAAACGCGTTTTGGCACAAATCCATGTGCGGGTTCTAAAAAGAGCAGCATTGGCATGCTTTTCACGTCGTTTGGTAGAAATCCACACGCGCGTTCTGCCAAAAGCGTCATTTGCATGCATATCGTGTGGTTTTGCAGAAAACTGCATCCTCGTCTACCAAAAGTGTCATATTCATGCTTAAAACGCGTTTTGGCACAAATCCATGTGCGGGTTCTAAAAAGAGCAGTATTGGCATGCTTTTCACGTCGTTTGGTAGAAATCCACACGCGCGTTCTGCCAAAAGCGTCATTTGCATGCATATCGTGTGGTTTTGCAGAAAACTGCATCCTCGTCTACCAAAAGTTGCGTATTCATGCTTAAAACGCGTTTTGGCAAAAATCCATGTGCGGGTGCTAAAAAGAGCAGCATTGGCATGCTTTTCACGTCGTTTGGTAGAAATCCACACGGGCTTCTGCCAAAAGCACCATTTGCATGCATATCATGTGGTTGTGCAGAAAACTGCATACTCGTCTACCAAAAGTGTCATATTCATGCTTAAAACGCGTTTTGGCACAAATCGATGTGCGGGTTCTAAAAAGAGCAGCATTGGCATGCTTTTCACGTCGTTTGGTAGAAATCCACACGCGCGTTCTGCCAAAAGCGTCATTTGCGCTGCATATCGTAGACAAGGATGCAGAAAACTGCATCCTCGTCTACCAAAAGTGTCATATTCATGCTTAAAACGCGTTTTGGCACAAATCCATGTGCGGGTTCTAAAAAGAGCAGCATTGGCATGCTTTTCACGTCGTTTGGTAGAAATCCACACGCGCGTTCTGCCAAAAGCGTCATTTGCATGCATATCGTGTGGTTTTGCAGAAAACTGCATCCTCGTCTACCAAAAGTTGCGTATTCATGCTTAAAACGCGTTTTGGCACAAATCCATGTGCGGGTGCTAAAAAGAGCAGCATTGGCATGCTTTTCACGTCGTTTGGTAGAAATCCACACGGGCGTTCTGCCAAAAGCACCATTTGCATGCATATCGTGTGGTTGTGCAGAAAACTGCATACTCGTCTACCAAAAGTGTCATATTCATGCTTAAAACGCGTTTTGGCACAAATCGATGTGCGGGTTCTAAAAAGAGCAGCATTGGCATGCTTTTCACGTCGTTTCGTAGAAATCCACAAGCGCGTTCTGCCAAAAGCGTCATTTGCATGCATATCGTGTGGTTTTGCAGAAAACTGCATCCTCGTCTACCAAAAGTTGCGTATTCATGCTTAAAACGCGTTTTGGCACAAATCCATGTGCGGGTGCTAAAAAGAGCAGCATTGGCATGCTTTTCACGTCGTTTGGTAGAAATCCACACGCGCGTTCTGCCAAAAGCACCATTTGCATGCATATCGGGTAGTTTTGCAGAAAACTGCATACTCGTCTACCAAAAGTGTCATATTCATGCTTAAAACGCGTTTTGGCACAAATCCATGTGCGGGTTCTAAAAAGAGCAGCATTGGCATGCTTTTCACGTCGTTTGGTAGAAATCCACACGCGCGTTCTGCCAAAAGCGTCATTTGCATGCATATCGTGTGGTTTTGCAGAAAACTGCATCCTCGTCTACCAAAAGTTGCGTATTCATGCTTAAAACGCGTTTTGGCAAAAATCCATGTGCGGGTGCTAAACAGAGCAGCATTGGCATGCTTTTCACGTCGTTTGGTAGAAATCCACACGGGCGTTCTGCCAAAAGCACCATTTGCATGCATATCGTGTGGTTGTGCAGAAAACTGCATACTCGTCTACCAAAAGTGTCATATTCATGCTTAAAACGCGTTTTGGCACAAATCGATGTGCGGGTTCTAAAAAGAGCAGCATTGGCATGCTTTTCACGTCGTTTGGTAGAAATCCACACGCGCGTTCTGCCAAAAGCGTCATTTGCGCTGCATATCGTGTGGTTTTGCAGAAAACTGCATCCTCGTCTACCAAAAGTGTCATATTCATGCTTAAAACGCGTTTTGGCACAAATCCATGTGCGGGTTCTAAAAAGAGCAGCATTCGCATGCTTTTCACGTCGTTTCGTAGAAATCCACACGCGCGTTCTGCCAAAAGCGTCATTTGCATGCATATCGTGTGGTTTTGCAGAAAACTGCATCCTCGTCTACCAAAAGTTGCGTATTCATGCTTAAAACAAGTTTTGGCACAAATCCATGTGCGGGTGCTAAAAAGAGCATTATTGGCATGCTTTTCACGTCGTTTGGTAGAAATCCACACGCGCGTTCTGCCAAAAGCACCATTTGCATGCATATCGTGTGGTTTTGCAGAAAACTGCATACTCGTCTACCAAAAGTGTCATATTCATGCTTAAAACGCGTTTTGGCACAAATCCATGTGCGGGTTCTAAAAAGAGCAGCATTGGCATGCTTTTCACGTCGTTTGGTAGAAATCCACACGCGCGTTCTGCCAAAAGCGTCATTTGCATGCATATCGTGTGGTTTTGCAGAAAACTGCATCCTCGTCTACCAAAAGTTGCGTATTCATGCTTAAAACGCGTTTTGGCAAAAATCCATGTGCGGGTGCTAAAAAGAGCAGCATTGGCATGCTTTTCACGTCGTTTGGTAGAAATCCACACGGGCGTTCTGCCAAAAGC
This sequence comes from Dermacentor albipictus, assembly GCF_038994185.2. Lineage (NCBI taxonomy): Eukaryota > Metazoa > Arthropoda > Arachnida > Ixodida > Ixodidae > Dermacentor > Dermacentor albipictus. The sequence continues at coordinate 13,258 of NW_027225891.1, read as the reverse complement.
ACCATTTGCATGCATATCGTGTGGTTGTGCAGAAAACTGCATACTCGTCTACCAAAAGTGTCATATTCATGCTTAAAACGCGTTTTGGCACAAATCGATGTGCGGGTTCTAAAAAGAGCAGCATTGGCATCCTTTTCACGTCGTTTGGTAGAAATCCAAACGCGCGTTCTGCCAAAAGCGTCATTTGCATGCATATCGTGTGGTTTTGCAGAAAACTGAATCCTCGTCTACCAAAAGTTGCGTATTCATGCTTAAAACAAGTTTTGGCACAAATCCATGTGCGGGTGCTAAAAAGAGCAGCATTGGCATGCTTTTCACGTCGTTTGGTAGAAATCCACACGGGCGTTCTGCCAAAAGCACCATTTGCATGCATATCGTGTGGTTGTGCAGAAAACTGCATACTCGTCTACCAAAAGTGTCATATTCATGCTTAAAACGCGTTTTGGCACAAATCGATGTGCGGGTTCTAAAAAGAGCAGCATTGGCATGCTTTTCACGTCGTTTGGTAGAAATCCACACGCGCGTTCTGCCAAAAGCACCATTTGCATGCATATCGTGTGGTTTTGCAGAAAACTGCATCCTCGTCAACCAAAAGTTGCATGTTCATGCCTAAAACGCGTTTTGGCACAAATCCATGTGCGGGTGCTAAAAAGAGCAGCATTGGCATGCTTTTCACGTCGTTTGGTAGAAATCCACACGCGCGTTCTGCCAAAAGCGTCATTTGCATGCATATCGTGTGGTTTTGCAGAAAACTGCATCCTCGTCTACCAAAAGTTGCGTATTCATGCTTAAAACGCGTTTTGGCACAAATCCATGTGCGGGTGCTAAAAAGAGCAGCATTGGCATGCTTTTCACGTCGTTTGGTAGAAATCCACACGCGCGTTCTGCCAAAAGCGTCATTTGCATGCATATCGTGTGGTTTTGCAGAAAACTGCATCCTCGTCTACCAAAAGTGTCATATTCATGCTTAAAACGCGTTTTGGCACAAATCCATGTGCGGGTTCTAAAAAGAGCAGCATTGGCATGCTTTTCACGTCGTTTAGTAGAAATCCACACGCGCGTTCTGCCAAAAGCGTCATTTGCATGCATATCGTGTGGTTTTGCAGAAAACTGCATCCTCGTCTACCAAAAGTTGCGTATTCATGCTTAAAACGCGTTTTGGCACAAATCCATGTGCGGGTGCTAAAAAGAGCAGCATTGGCATGCTTTTCACGTCGTTTGGTAGAAATCCACACGCGCGTTCTGCCAAAAGCGTCATTTGCATGCATATCGTGTGGTTTTGCAGAAAACTGCATCCTCGTCTACCAAAAGTGTCATATTCATGCTTAAAACGCGTTTTGGCACAAATCCATGTGCGGGTTCTAAAAAGAGCAGCATTGGCATGCTTTTCACGTCGTTTGGTAGAAATCCACACGCGCGTTCTGCCAAAAGCGTCATTTGCATGCATATCGTGTGGTTTTGCAGAAAACTGCATCCTCGTCTACCAAAAGTTGCGTATTCATGCTTAAAACGCGTTTTGGCACAAATCCATGTGCGGGTGCTAAAAAGAGCAGCATTGGCATGCTTTTCACGTCGTTTGGTAGAAATCCACACGGGCGTTCTGCCAAAAGCACCATTTGCATGCATATCGTGTGGTTGTGCAGAAAACTGCATACTCGTCTACCAAAAGTGTCATATTCATGCTTAAAACGCGTTTTGGCACAAATCGATGTGCGGGTTCTAAAAAGAGCAGCATTGGCATGCTTTTCACGTCGTTTGGTAGAAATCCACACGCGCGTTCTGCCAAAAGCACCATTTGCATGCATATCGTGTGGTTTTGCAGAAAACTGCATCCTCGTCTACCAAAAGTTGCGTATTCATGCTTAAAACGCGTTTTGGCACAAATCCATGTGCGGGTGCTAAAAAGAGCAGCATTGGCATGCTTTTCACGTCGTTTGGTAGAAATCCACACGCGCGTTCTGCCAAAAGCACCATTTGCATGCATATCGTGTAGTTTTGCAGAAAACTGCATACTCGTCTACCAAAAGTGTCATATTCATGCTTAAAACGCGTTTTGGCACAAATCCATGTGCGGGTTCTAAAAAGAGCAGCATTGGCATGCTTTTCACGTCGTTTGGTAGAAATCCACACGCGCGTTCTGCCAAAAGCGTCATTTGCATGCATATCGTGTGGTTTTGCAGAAAACTGCATCCTCGTCTACCAAAAGTGTCATATTCATGCTTAAAACGCGTTTTGGCACAAATCCATGTGCGGGTTCTAAAAAGAGCAGCATTGGCATGCTTTTCACGTCGTTTGGTAGAAATCCACACGCGCGTTCTGCCAAAAGCGTCATTTGCATGCATATCGTGTGGTTTTGCACAAAAACTGCATCCTCGTCTACCAAAAGTTGCGTATTCATGCTTAAAACGCGTTTTGGCAAAAATCCATGTGCGGGTGCTAAAAAGAGCAGCATTGGCATGCTTTTCACGTCGTTTGGTAGAAATCCACACGGGCGTTCTGCCAAAAGCACCATTTGCATGCATATCGTGTGGTTGTGCAGAAAACTGCATACTCGTCTACCAAAAGTGTCATATTCATGCTTAAAACGCGTTTTGGCACAAATCGATGTGCGGGTTCTAAAAAGAGCAGCATTGGCATGCTTTTCACGTCGTTTAGTAGAAATCCACACGCGCGTTCTGCCAAAAGCGTCATTTGCATGCATATCGTGTGGTTTTGCAGAAAACTGCATCCTCGTCTACCAAAAGTGTCATATTCATGCTTAAAACGCGTTTTGGCACAAATCCATGTGCGGGTGCTAAAAAGAGCAGCATTGGCATGCTTTTCACGTCGTTTGGTAGAAATCCACACGGGCGTTCTGCCAAAAGCACCATTTGCATGCATATCGTGTGGTTGTGCAGAAAACTGCATACTCGTCTACCAAAAGTGTCATATTCATGCTTAAAACGCGTTTTGGCACAAATCGATGTGCGGGTTCTAAAAAGAGCAGCATTGGCATGCTTTTCACGTCGTTTGGTAGAAATCCACGCGCGCGTTCTGCCAAAAGCGTCATTTGCATGCATATCGTGTGGTTTTGCAGAAAACTGCATCCTCGTCTACCAAAGTGTCATATTCATGCTTAAAACGCGTTTTGGCACAAATCCATGTGCGGGTTCTAAAAAGAGCAGCATTGGCATGCTTTTCACGTCGTTTGGTAGAAATCCACACGCGCGTTCTGCCAAAAGCGTCATTTGCATGCATATCGTGTGGTTTTGCAGAAAACTGCATCCTCGTCTACCAAAAGTTGCGTATTCATGCTTAAAACGCGTTTTGGCACAAATCCATGTGCGGGTGCTAAAAAGAGCAGCATTGGCATGCTTTTCACGTCGTTTGGTAGAAATCCACACGGGCGTTCTGCCAAAAGCACCATTTGCATGCATATCGTGTGGTTGTGCAGAAAACTGCATACTCGTCTACCAAAAGTGTCATATTCATGCTTAAAACGCGTTTTGGCACAAATCGATGTGCGGGTTCTAAAAAGAGCAGCATTGGCATGCTTTTCACGTCGTTTGGTAGAAATCCACACGCGCGTTCTGCCAAAAGCGTCATTTGCATGCATATCGTGTGGTTTTGCAGAAAACTGCATCCTCGTCTACCAAAAGTTGCGTATTCATGATTAAAACGCGTTTTGGCACAAATCGATGTGCGGGTTCTAAAAAGAGCAGCATTGGCATGCTTTTCACGTCGTTTGGTAGAAATCCACACGCGCGTTCTGCCAAAAGCACCATTTGCATGCATATCGTGTGGTTTTGCAGAAAACTGCATCCTCGTCTACCAAAAGTTGCGTATTCATGCTTAAAACGCGTTTTGGCACAAATCCATGTGCGGGTGCTAAAAAGAGCAGCATTGGCATGCTTTTCACGTCGTTTGGTAGAAATCCACACGCGCGTTCTGCCAAAAGCACCATTTGCATGCATATCGTGTAGTTTTGCAGAAAACTGCATACTCATCTACCAAAAGTGTCATATTCATGCTTAAAACGCGTTTTGGCACAAATCCATGTGCGGGTTCTAAAAAGAGCAGCATTGGCATGCTTTTCACGTCGTTTGTAGAAATCCACACGCGCGTTCTGCCAAAAGCGTCATTTGCATGCATATCGTGTGGTTTTGCAGAAAACTGCATCCTCGTCTACCAAAAGTGTCATATTCATGCTTAAAACGCGTTTTGGCACAAATCCATGTGCGGGTTCTAAAAAGAGCAGCATTGGCATGCTTTTCACGTCGTTTGGTAGAAATCCACACGCGCGTTCTGCCAAAAGCGTCATTTGCATGCATATCGTGTGGTTTTGCACAAAACTGCATCCTCGTCTACCAAAAGTTGCGTATTCATGCTTAAAACGCGTTTTGGCAAAAATCCATGTGCGGGTGCTAAAAAGAGCAGCATTGGCATGCTTTTCACGTCGTTTGGTAGAAATCCACACGGGCGTTCTGCCAAAAGCACCATTTGCATGCATATCGTGTGGTTGTGCAGAAAACTGCATACTCGTCTACCAAAAGTGTCATATTCATGCTTAAAACGCGTTTTGGCACAAATCCATGTGCGGGTGCTAAAAAGAGCAGCATTGGCATGCTTTTCACGTCGTTTGGTAGAAATCCACACGGGCGTTCTGCCAAAAGCACCATTTGCATGCATATCGTGTGGTTGTGCAGAAAACTGCATACTCGTCTACCAAAAGTGTCATATTCATGCTTAAAACGCGTTTTGGCACAAATCGATGTGCGGGTTCTAAAAAGAGCAGCATTGGCATGCTTTTCACGTCGTTTGGTAGAAATCCACGCGCGCGTTCTGCCAAAAGCGTCATTTGCATGCATATCGTGTGGTTTTGCAGAAAACTGCATCCTCGTCTACCAAAAGTGTCATATTCATGCTTAAAACGCGTTTTGGCACAAATCTATGTGCGGGTTCTAAAAAGAGCAGCATTGGCATGCTTTTCACGTCGTTTGGTAGAAATCCACACGCGCGTTCTGCCAAAAGCGTCATTTGCATGCATATCGTGTGGTTTTGCAGAAAACTGCATCCTCGTCTACCAAAAGTTGCGTATTCATGCTTAAAACGCGTTTTGGCACAAATCCATGTGCGGGTGCTAAAAAGAGCAGCATTGGCATGCTTTTCACGTCGTTTGGTAGAAATCCACACGGGCGTTCTGCCAAAAGCACCATTTGCATGCATATCGTGTGGTTGTGCAGAAAACTGCATACTCGTCTACCAAAAGTGTCATATTCATGCTTAAAACGCGTTTTGGCACAAATCGATGTGCGGGTTCTAAAAAGAGCAGCATTGGCATGCTTTTCACGTCGTTTGGTAGAAATCCACACGCGCGTTCTGCCAAAAGCGTCATTTGCATGCATATCGTGTGGTTTTGCAGAAAACTGCATCCTCGTCTACCAAAAGTTGCGTATTCATGATTAAAACGCGTTTTGGCACAAATCCATGTGCAGGTGCTAAACAGAGCAGCATTGGCATGCTTTTCACGTCGTTTGGTAGAAATCCACACGCGCGTTCTGCCAAAAGCACCATTTGCATGCATATCGTGTAGTTTTGCAGAAAACTGCATACTCGTCTACCAAAAGTGTCATATTCATGCTTAAAACGCGTTTTGGCACAAATCCGTGTGCGGGTTCTAAAAAGAGCAGCATTGGCATGCTTTTCACGTCGTTTGGTAGAAATCCACACGCGCGTTCTGCCAAAAGCGTCATTTGCATGCATATCGTGTGGTTTTGCAGAAAACTGCATCCTCGTCTACCAAAAGTGTCATATTCATGCTTAAAACACGTTTTGGCACAAATCCATGTGCGGGTTCTAAAAAGAGCAGCATTGGCATGCTTTTCACGTCGTTTGGTAGAAATCCACACGCGCGTTCTGCCAAAAGCATCATTTGCATGCATATCGTGTGGTTTTGCAGAAAACTGCATCCTCGTCTACCAAAAGTTGCGTATTCATGCTTAAAACGCGTTTTGGCACAAATCCATGTGCGGGTGCTAAAAAGAGCAGCATTGGAATGCTTTTCACGTCGTTTGGTAGAAATCCACACGGGCGTTCTGCCAAAAGCACCATTTGCATGCATATCGTGTGGTTGTGCAGAAAACTGCATACTCGTCTACCAAAAGTGTCATATTCATGCTTAAAACGCGTTTTGGCACAAATCGAAGTGCGGGTCCTTAAAAGAGCAGCATTGGCATGCTTTTCACGTCGTTTGGTAGAAATCCACACGCGCGTTCTGCCAAAAGCACCATTTGCATGCATATCGTGTGGTTTTGCAGAAAACTGCATCCTCGTCTACCAAAAGTTGCGTATTTATGCTTAAAACGCGTTTTGGCACAAATCCATGTGCGGGTGCTAAAAAGAGCAGCATTGGCATGCTTTTCACGTCGTTTGGTAGAAATCCACACGCGCGTTCTGCCAAAAGCACCATTTGCATGCATATCGTGTAGTTTTGCAGAAAACTGCATACTCGTCTACCAAAAGTGTCATATTCATGCTTAAAACGCGTTTTGGCACAAATCCATGTGCGGGTTCTAAAAAGAGCAGCATTGGCATGCTTTTCACGTCGTTTGGTAGAAATCCACACGCGCGTTCTGCCAAAAGCGTCATTTGCATGCATATCGTGTGGTTTTGCAGAAAACTGCATCCTCGTCTACCAAAAGTGTCATATTCATGCTTAAAACGCGTTTTGGCACAAATCCATGTGCGGGTTCTAAAAAGAGCAGCATTGGCATGCTTTTCACGTCGTTTGGTAGAAATCCACACGCGCGTTCTGCCAAAAGCGTCATTTGCATGCATATCGTGTGGTTTTGCAGAAAACTGCATCCTCGTCTACCAAAAGTTGCGTATTCATGCTTAAAACGCGTTTTGGCAAAAATCCATGTGCGGGTGCTAAAAAGAGCAGCATTGGCATGCTTTTCACGTCGTTTGGTAGAAATCCACACGGGCGTTCTGCCAAAAGCACCATTTGCATGCATATCGTGTGGTTGTGCAGAAAACTGCATACTCGTCTACCAAAAGTGTCATATTCATGCTTAAAACGCGTTTTGGCACAAATCGATGTGCGGGTTCTAAAAAGAGCAGCATTGGCATGCTTTTCACGTCGTTTGGTAGAAATCCACACGCGCGTTCTGCCAAAAGCGTCATTTGCATGCATATCGTGTGGTTTTGCAGAAAACTGCATCCTCGTCTACCAAAAGTGTCATATTCATGCTTAAAACGCGTTTTGGCACAAATCCATGTGCGGGTGCTAAAAAGAGCAGCATTGGCATGCTTTTCACGTCGTTTGGTAGAAATCCACACGGGCGTTCTGCCAAAAGCACCATTTGCATGCATATCGTGTGGTTGTGCAGAAAACTGCATACTCGTCTACCAAAAGTGTCATATTCATGCTTAAAACGCGTTTTGGCACAAATCGATGTGCGGGTTCTAAAAAGAGCAGCATTGGCATGCTTCTCACGTCGTTTGGTAGAAATCCACACGCGCGTTCTGCCAAAAGCGTCATTTGCATGCATATCGTGTGGTTTTGCAGAAAACTGCATCCTCGTCTACCAAAAGTGTCATATTCATGCTTAAAACGCGTTTTGGCACAAATCCATGTGCGGGTTCTAAAAAGAGCAGCATTGGCATGCTTTTCACGTCGTTTGGTAGAAATCCACACGCGCGTTCTGCCAAAAGCGTCATTTGCATGCATATCGTGTGGTTTTGCAGAAAACTGCATCCTCGTCTACCAAAAGTTGCGTATTCATGCTTAAAACGCGTTTTGGCACAAATCCATGTGCGGATGCTAAAAAGAGCAGCATTGGCATGCTTTTCACGTCGTTTGGTAGAAATCCACACGGGCGTTCTGCCAAAAGCACCATTTGCATGCATATCGTGTGGTTGTGCAGAAAACTGCATACTCGTCTACCAAAAGTGTCATATTCATGCTTAAAACGCGTTTTGGCACAAATCGATGTGCGGGTTCTAAAAAGAGCAGCATTGGCATGCTTTTCACGTCGTTTGGTAGAAATCCACACGCGCGTTCTGCCAAAAGCGTCATTTGCATGCATATCGTGTGGTTTTGCAGAAAACTGCATCCTCGTCTACCAAAAGTGTCATATTCATGCTTAAAACGCGTTTTGGCACAAATCCATGTGCGGGTTCTAAAAAGAGCAGCATTGGCATGCTTTTCACGTCGTTTGGTAGAAATCCACACGCGCGTTCTGCCAAAAGCGTCATTTGCATGCATATCGTGTGGTTTTGCAGAAAACTGCATCCTCGTCTACCAAAAGTTGCGTATTCATGCTTAAAACGCGTTTTGGCACAAATCCATGTGCGGGTGCTAAAAAGAGCAGCATTGGCATGCTTTTCACGTCGTTTGGTAGAAATCCACAAGGGCGTTCTGGCAAAAGCACCATTTGCATGCATATCGTGTGGTTGTGCAGAAAACTGCATACTCGTCTACCAAAAGTGTCATATTCATGCTTAAAACGCGTTTTGGCACAAATCGATGTGCGGGTTCTAAAAAGAGCAGCATTGGCATGCTTTTCACGTCGTTTGGTAGAAATCCACACGCGCGTTCTGCCAAAAGCACCATTTGCAGGCATATCGTGTGGTTTTGCAGAAAACTGCATCCTCGTCTACCAAAAGTTGCGTATTCATGCTTAAAACGCGTTTTGGCACAAATCCATGTGCGGGTGCTAAAAAGAGCAGCATTGGCATGCTTTTCACGTCGTTTGGTAGAAATCCACACGCGCGTTCTGCCAAAAGCACCATTTGCATGCATATCGTGTGGTTTTGCAGAAAACTCCATCCTCGTCTACCAAAAGTGTCATATTCATCCTTAAAACGCGTTTTGGCACAAATCCATGTGCGGGTTCTAAAAAGAGCAGCATTGGCATGCTTTTCACGTCGTTTGGTAGAAATCCACACACGCGTTCTGCCAAAAGCGTCATTTGCATGCATATCGTGTGGTTTTGCAGAAAACAGCATCCTCGTCTACCAAAAGTGTCATATTCATGCTTAAAACGCGTTTTGGCACAAATCCATGTGCGGGTTGTAAAAAGAGCAGCATTGGCATGCTTTTCACGTCGTTTGGTAGAAATCCACACGCGCGTTCTGCCAAAAGCATCATTTGCATGCATATCGTGTGGTTTTGCAGAAAACTGCATCCTCGTCTACCAAAAGTTGCGTATTCATGCTTAAAACGCGTTTTGGCACAAATCCATGTGCGGGTGCTAAAAAGAGCAGCATTGGCATGCTTTTCACGTCGTTTGGTAGAAATCCACACGCGCGTTCTGCCAAAAGCACCATTTGCATGCATATCGTGTAGTTTTGCAGAAAACTGCATACTCGTCTACCAAAAGTGTCATATTCATGCTTAAAACGCGTTTTGGCACAAATACATGTGCGGGTTCTAAAAAGAGCAGCATTGGCATGCTTTTCACGTCGTTTGGTAGAAATCCACACGCGCGTTCTGCCAAAAGCGTCATTTGCATACATATCGTGTGGTTTTGCAGAAAACTGCATCCTCGTCTACCAAAAGTGTCATATTCATGCTTAAAACGCGTTTTGGCACAAATCCATGTGCGGGTGCTAAAAAGAGCAGCATTGGCATGCTTTTCACGTCGTTTGGTAGAAATCCACACGGGCGTTCTGCCAAAAGCACCATTTGCATGCATATCGTGTGGTTGTGCAGAAAACTGCATACTCGTCTACCAAAAGTGTCATATTCATGCTTAAAACGCGTTTTGGCACAAATCGATGTGCGGGTTCTAAAAAGAGCAGCATTGGCATGCTTTTCACGTCGTTTGGTAGAAATCCACACGCGCGTTCTGCCAAAAGCGTCATTTGCATGCATATCGTGTGGTTTTGCAGAAAACTGCATCCTCGTCTACCAAAAGTTGCGTATTCATGATTAAAACGCGTTTTGGCACAAATCGATGTGCGGGTTCTAAAAAGAGCAGCATTGGCATGCTTTTCACGTCGTTTGGTAGAAATCCACACGCGCGTTCTGCCAAAAGCACCATTTGCATGCATATCGTGTGGTTTTGCAGAAAACTGCATCCTCGTCTACCAAAAGTTGCGTATTCATGCTTAAAACGCGTTTTGGCACAAATCCATGTGCGGGTGCTAAAAAGAGCAGCATTGGCATGCTTTTCACGTCGTTTGGTAGAAATCCACACGCGCGTTCTGCCAAAAGCACCATTTGCATGCATATCGTGTAGTTTTGCAGAAAACTGCATACTCATCTACCAAAAGTGTCATATTCATGCTTAAAACGCGTTTTGGCACAAATCCATGTGCGGGTTCTAAAAAGAGCAGCATTGGCATGCTTTTCACGTCGTTTGTAGAAATCCACACGCGCGTTCTGCCAAAAGCGTCATTTGCATGCATATCGTGTGGTTTTGCAGAAAACTGCATCCTCGTCTACCAAAAGTGTCATATTCATGCTTAAAACGCGTTTTGGCACAAATCCATGTGCGGGTTCTAAAAAGAGCAGCATTGGCATGCTTTTCACGTCGTTTGGTAGAAATCCACACGCGCGTTCTGCCAAAAGCGTCATTTGCATGCATATCGTGTGGTTTTGCACAAAACTGCATCCTCGTCTACCAAAAGTTGCGTATTCATGCTTAAAACGCGTTTTGGCAAAAATCCATGTGCGGGTGCTAAAAAGAGCAGCATTGGCATGCTTTTCACGTCGTTTGGTAGAAATCCACACGGGCGTTCTGCCAAAAGCACCATTTGCATGCATATCGTGTGGTTGTGCAGAAAACTGCATACTCGTCTACCAAAAGTGTCATATTCATGCTTAAAACGCGTTTTGGCACAAATACATGTGCGGGTGCTAAAAAGAGCAGCATTGGCATGCTTTTCACGTCGTTTGGTAGAAATCCACACGGGCGTTCTGCCAAAAGCACCATTTGCATGCATATCGTGTGGTTGTGCAGAAAACTGCATACTCGTCTACCAAAAGTGTCATATTCATGCTTAAAACGCGTTTTGGCACAAATCGATGTGCGGGTTCTAAAAAGAGCAGCATTGGCATGCTTTTCACGTCGTTTGGTAGAAATCCACACGCGCGTTCTGCCAAAAGCGTCATTTGCATGCATATCGTGTGGTTTTGCAGAAAACTGCATCCTCGTCTACCAAAAGTTGCGTATTCATGATTAAAACGCGTTTTGGCACAAATCCATGTGCAGGTGCTAAACAGAGCAGCATTGGCATGCTTTTCACGTCGTTTGGTAGAAATCCACACGCGCGTTCTGCCAAAAGCACCATTTGCATGCATATCGTGTAGTTTTGCAGAAAACTGCATACTCGTCTACCAAAAGTGTCATATTCATGCTTAAAACGCGTTTTGGCACAAATCCGTGTGCGGGTTCTAAAAAGAGCAGCATTGGCATGCTTTTCACGTCGTTTGGTAGAAATCCACACGCGCGTTCTGCCAAAAGCGTCATTTGCATGCATATCGTGTGGTTTTGCAGAAAACTGCATCCTCGTCTACCAAAAGTGTCATATTCATGCTTAAAACACGTTTTGGCACAAATCCATGTGCGGGTTCTAAAAAGAGCAGCATTGGCATGCTTTTCACGTCGTTTGGTAGAAATCCACACGCGCGTTCTGCCAAAAGCATCATTTGCATGCATATCGTGTGGTTTTGCAGAAAACTGCATCCTCGTCTACCAAAAGTTGCGTATTCATGCTTAAAACGCGTTTTGGCACAAATCCATGTGCGGGTGCTAAAAAGAGCAGCATTGGAATGCTTTTCACGTCGTTTGGTAGAAATCCACACGGGCGTTCTGCCAAAAGCACCATTTGCATGCATATCGTGTGGTTGTGCAGAAAACTGCATACTCGTCTACCAAAAGTGTCATATTCATGCTTAAAACGCGTTTTGGCACAAATCGAAGTGCGGGTCCTTAAAAGAGCAGCATTGGCATGCTTTTCACGTCGTTTGGTAGAAATCCACACGCGCGTTCTGCCAAAAGCACCATTTGCATGCATATCGTGTGGTTTTGCAGAAAACTGCATCCTCGTCTACCAAAAGTTGCGTATTTATGCTTAAAACGCGTTTTGGCACAAATCCATGTGCGGGTGCTAAAAAGAGCAGCATTGGCATGCTTTTCACGTCGTTTGGTAGAAATCCACACGCGCGTTCTGCCAAAAGCACCATTTGCATGCATATCGTGTAGTTTTGCAGAAAACTGCATACTCGTCTACCAAAAGTGTCATATTCATGCTTAAAACGCGTTTTGGCACAAATCCATGTGCGGGTTCTAAAAAGAGCAGCATTGGCATGCTTTTCACGTCGTTTGGTAGAAATCCACACGCGCGTTCTGCCAAAAGCGTCATTTGCATGCATATCGTGTGGTTTTGCAGAAAACTGCATCCTCGTCTACCAAAAGTGTCATATTCATGCTTAAAACGCGTTTTGGCACAAATCCATGTGCGGGTTCTAAAAAGAGCAGCATTGGCATGCTTTTCACGTCGTTTGGTAGAAATCCACACGCGCGTTCTGCCAAAAGCGTCATTTGCATGCATATCGTGTGGTTTTGCAGAAAACTGCATCCTCGTCTACCAAAAGTTGCGTATTCATGCTTAAAACGCGTTTTGGCAAAAATCCATGTGCGGGTGCTAAAAAGAGCAGCATTGGCATGCTTTTCACGTCGTTTGGTAGAAATCCACACGGGCGTTCTGCCAAAAGCACCATTTGCATGCATATCGTGTGGTTGTGCAGAAAACTGCATACTCGTCTACCAAAAGTGTCATATTCATGCTTAAAACGCGTTTTGGCACAAATCGATGTGCGGGTTCTAAAAAGAGCAGCATTGGCATGCTTTTCACGTCGTTTGGTAGAAATCCACACGCGCGTTCTGCCAAAAGCGTCATTTGCATGCATATCGTGTGGTTTTGCAGAAAACTGCATCCTCGTCTACCAAAAGTGTCATATTCATGCTTAAAACGCGTTTTGGCACAAATCCATGTGCGGGTGCTAAAAAGAGCAGCATTGGCATGCTTTTCACGTCGTTTGGTAGAAATCCACACGGGCGTTCTGCCAAAAGCACCATTTGCATGCATATCGTGTGGTTGTGCAGAAAACTGCATACTCGTCTACCAAAAGTGTCATATTCATGCTTAAAACGCGTTTTGGCACAAATCGATGTGCGGGTTCTAAAAAGAGCAGCATTGGCATGCTTCTCACGTCGTTTGGTAGAAATCCACACGCGCGTTCTGCCAAAAGCGTCATTTGCATGCA
>NW_027225890.1:0-42671 GCF_038994185.2 Dermacentor albipictus | reverse complement strand
AAGCACCATTTGCATGCATATCGTGTGGTTTTGCAGAAAACTGCATCCTCGTCTACCAAAAGTTGCGTATTCATGCTTAAAACGCGTTTTGGCACAAATCCATGTGCGGGTTCTAAAAAGAGCAGCATTGGCATGCTTTTCACGTCGTTTGGTAGAAATCCACACGCGCGTTCTGCCAAAAGCACCATTTGCATGCATATCGTGTGGTTTTGCAGAAAACTGCATCCTCGTCTACCAAAAGTTGCATATTCATGCTTAAAACGCGTTTTGCCACAAATCGATGTGCGGGTTCTAAAAAGAGCAGCATTGGCATGCTTTTCACGTCGTTTGGTAGAAATCCACACGCGCGTTCTGCCAAAAGCACCATTTGCATGCATATCGTGTGGTTTTGCAGAAAACTGCATCCTCGTCTACCAAAAGTTGCATATTCATGCTTAAAACGCGTTTTGGCACAAATCCATGTGCGGGTGCTAAAATGAGCAGCATTGGCATGCTTTTCACGTCGTTTGGTAGAAATCCACACGCGCGTTCTGCCAAAAGCGTCATTTGCATGCATATCGTGTGGTGTTGCAGAAAACTGCATCCTCGTCTACCAAAATTTGCGTATTCATGCTTAAAACGCGTTTTGGCACAAATCCATGTGCGGGTGCTAAAAAGAGCAGCATTGGCATGCTTTTCACGTCGTTTGGTAGAAATCCACACGCGCGTTCTGCCAAAAGCACCATTTGCATGCATATCGTGTGGTTTTGCAGAAAACTGCATCCTCGTCTACCAAAAGTTGCATATTCATGCTTATAACGCGTTTTGGCACAAATCCATGTGCGGGTGCTAAAAAGAGCAGCATCGGCATGCTTTTCACGTCGTTTGGTAGAAATCCACACGCGCGTTCTGCCAAAAGCACCATTTGCATGCATATCGTGTGGTTTTGCAGAAAACTGCATCCTCGTCTACCAAAAGTTGCGTATTCATGCTTAAAACGCGTTTTGGCACAAATCCATGTGCGGGTGCTAAAAAGAGCAGCATTGGCATGCTTTTCACGTCGTTTGGTAGAAATCCACACGGGCGTTCTGCCAAAAGCACCATTTGCATGCATATCGTGTGGTTGTGCAGAAAACTGCATACTCGTCTACCAAAAGTGTCATATTCATGCTTAAAACGCGTTTTGGCACAAATCGATGTGCGGGTTCTAAAAAGAGCAGCATTGGCATGCTTTTCACGTCGTTTGGTAGAAATCCACACGCGCGTTCTGCCAAAAGCGTCATTTGCATGCATATCGTGTGGTTTTGCAGAAAACTGCATCCTCGTCTACCAAAAGTTGCGTATTCATGCTTAAAACGCGTTTTGGCACAAATCCATGTGCGGGTGCTAAAAAGAGCAGCATTGGCATGCTTTTCACGTCGTTTGGTAGAAATTCACACGCGCGTTCTGCCAAAAGCACCATTTGCATGCATATCGTGTAGTTTTGCAGAAAACTGCATACTCGTCTACCAAAAGTTGCGTATTCATGCTTAAAACGCGTTTTGGCACAAATCCATGTGCGGGTTCTAAAAAGAGCAGCATTGGCATGCTTTTCACGTCGTTTGGTAGAAATCCACACGCGCGTTCTGCCAAAAGCACCATTTGCATGCATATCGTGTGGTTTTGCAGAAAACTGCATCCTCGTCTACCAAAAGTTGCGTATTCATGCTTAAAACGCGTTTTGGCACAAATCCATGTGCGGGTTCTAAAAAGAGCAGCATTGGCATGCTTTTCACGTCGTTTGGTAGAAATCCAAACGCGCGTTCTGCCAAAAGCACCATTTGCATGCATATCGTGTGGTTTTGCAGAAAACTGCATCCTCGTCTACCAAAAGTTGCATATTCATGCTTAAAACGCGTTTTGCCACAAATCGATGTGCGGGTTCTAAAAAGAGCAGCATTGGCATGCTTTTCACGTCGTTTGGTAGAAATCCACACGCGCGTTCTGCCAAAAGCACCATTTGCATGCATATCGTGTGGTTTTGCAGAAAACTGCATCCTCGTCTACCAAAAGTTGCATATTCATGCTTAAAACGCGTTTTGGCACAAATCCATGTGCGGGTGCTAAAATGAGCAGCATTGGCATGCTTTTCACGTCGTTTGGTAGAAATCCACACGCGCGTTCTGCCAAAAGCGTCATTTGCATGCATATCGTGTGGTGTTGCAGAAAACTGCATCCTCGTCTACCAAAATTTGCGTATTCATGCTTAAAACGCGTTTTGGCACAAATCCATGTGCGGGTGCTAAAAAGAGCAGCATTGGCATGCTTTTCACGTCGTTTGGTAGAAATCCACACGCGCGTTCTGCCAAAAGCACCATTTGCATGCATATCGTGTGGTTTTGCAGAAAACTGCATCCTCGTCTACCAAAAGTTGCGTATTCATGCTTAAAACGCGTTTTGGCACAAATCCATGTGCGGGTGCTAAAAAGAGCAGCATTGGCATGCTTTTCACGTCGTTTGGTAGAAATCCACACGGGCGTTCTGCCAAAAGCACCATTTGCATGCATATCGTGTGGTTGTGCAGAAAACTGCATACTCGTCTACCAAAAGTGTCATATTCATGCTTAAAACGCGTTTTGGCACAAATCGATGTGCGGGTTCTAAAAAGAGCAGCATTGGCATGCTTTTCACGTCGTTTGGTAGAAATCCACACGCGCGTTCTGCCAAAAGCGTCATTTGCATGCATATCGTGTGGTTTTGCAGAAAACTGCATCCTCGTCTACCAAAAGTTGCGTATTCATGCTTAAAACGCGTTTTGGCACAAATCCATGTGCGGGTGCTAAAAAGAGCAGCATTGGCATGCTTTTCACGTCGTTTGGTAGAAATTCACACGCGCGTTCTGCCAAAAGCACCATTTGCATGCATATCGTGTAGTTTTGCAGAAAACTGCATACTCGTCTACCAAAAGTTGCGTATTCATGCTTAAAACGCGTTTTGGCACAAATCCATGTGCGGGTTCTAAAAAGAGCAGCATTGGCATGCTTTTCACGTCGTTTGGTAGAAATCCACACGCGCGTTCTGCCAAAAGCACCATTTGCATGCATATCGTGTGGTTTTGCAGAAAACTGCATCCTCGTCTACCAAAAGTTGCGTATTCATGCTTAAAACGCGTTTTGGCACAAATCCATGTGCGGGTTCTAAAAAGAGCAGCATTGGCATGCTTTTCACGTCGTTTGGTAGAAATCCACACGCGCGTTCTGCCAAAAGCACCATTTGCATGCATATCGTGTGGTTTTGCAGAAAACTGCATCCTCGTCTACCAAAAGTTGCATATTCATGCTTAAAACGCGTTTTGCCACAAATCGATGTGCGGGTTCTAAAAAGAGCAGCATTGGCATGCTTTTCACGTCGTTTGGTAGAAATCCACACGCGCGTTCTGCCAAAAGCACCATTTGCATGCATATCGTGTGGTTTTGCAGAAAACTGCATCCTCGTCTACCAAAAGTTGCATATTCATGCTTAAAACGCGTTTTGGCACAAATCCATGTGCGGGTGCTAAAATGAGCAGCATTGGCATGCTTTTCACGTCGTTTGGTAGAAATCCACACGCGCGTTCTGCCAAAAGCGTCATTTGCATGCATATCGTGTGGTGTTGCAGAAAACTGCATCCTCGTCTACCAAAATTTGCGTATTCATGCTTAAAACGCGTTTTGGCACAAATCCATGTGCGGGTGCTAAAAAGAGCAGCATTGGCATGCTTTTCACGTCGTTTGGTAGAAATCCACACGCGCGTTCTGCCAAAAGCACCATTTGCATGCATATCTTGTAGTTTTGCAGAAAACTGCATACTCGTCTACCAAAAGTGTCATATGCATGCTTAAAACGCGTTTTGGCACAAATCCATGTGCGGGTTCTAAAAAGAGCAGCCTTGGCATGCTTTTCACGTCGTTTGGTAGAAATCCACACGCGCGTTCTGCCAAAAGCACCATTTGCATGCATATCGTGTGGTTTTGCAGAAAACTGCATCCTCGTCTACCAAAAGTTGCGTATTCATGCTTAAAACGCATTTTGGCACAAATCCATGTGCGGGTTCTAAAAAGAGCAGCATTGGCATGCTTTTCACGTCGTTTTGTAGAAATCCACACGCGCGTTCTGCCAAAAGCACCATTTGCATGCATATCGTGTGGTTTTGCAGAAAACTGCATCCTCGTCTACCAAAAGTGTCATATTCATGCTTAAAACGCATTTTGGCACAAATGCATGTGCGGGTTCTAAAAAGAGCAGCATTGGCATGCTTTTCACGTCGTTTGGTAGAAATCCACACGCGCGTTCTGCCAAAAGCACCATTTGCATGCATATCGTGTGGTTTTGCAGAAAACTGCATCCTCGTCTACCAAAAGTTGCGTATTCATGCTTAAAACGCGTTTTGCCACAAATCGATGTGCGGGTTCTAAAAAGAGCAGCATTGGCATGCTTTTCACGTCGTTTGGTAGAAATCCACACGCGCGTTCTGCCAAAAGCACCATTTGCATGCATATCGTGTGGTTTTGCAGAAAACTGCATCCTCGTCTACCAAAAGTTGCATATTCATGCTTAAAACGCGTTTTGGCACAAATCCATGTGCGGGTGCTAAAAAGAGCAGCATCGGCATGCTTTTCACGTCGTTTGGTAGAAATCCACACGCGCGTTCTGCCAAAAGCACCATTTGCATGCATATCGTGTGGTTTTGCAGAAAACTGCATCCTCGTCTACCAAAAGTTGCATATTCATGCTTATAACGCGTTTTGGCACAAATCCATGTGCGGGTGCTAAAAAGAGCAGCATCGGCATGCTTTTCACGTCGTTTGGTAGAAATCCACACGCGCGTTCTGCCAAAAGCACCATTTGCATGCATATCGTGTGGTTTTGCAGAAAACTGCATCCTCGTCTACCAAAAGTTGCGTATTCATGCTTAAAACGCGTTTTGGCACAAATCCATGTGCGGGTGCTAAAAAGAGCAGCATTGGCATGCTTTTCACGTCGTTTGGTAGAAATCCACACGGGCGTTCTGCCAAAAGCACCATTTGCATGCATATCGTGTGGTTGTGCAGAAAACTGCATACTCGTCTACCAAAAGTGTCATATTCATGCTTAAAACGCGTTTTGGCACAAATCGATGTGCGGGTTCTAAAAAGAGCAGCATTGGCATGCTTTTCACGTCGTTTGGTAGAAATCCACACGCGCGTTCTGCCAAAAGCGTCATTTGCATGCATATCGTGTGGTTTTGCAGAAAACTGCATCCTCGTCTACCAAAAGTTGCGTATTCATGCTTAAAACGCGTTTTGGCACAAACCGATGTGCGGGTTCTAAAAAGAGCAGCATTGGCATGCTTTTCACGTCGTTTGGTAGAAATCCACACGCGCGTTCTGCCAAAAGCGTCATTTGCATGCATATCGTGTGGTTTTGCAGAAAACTGCATCCTCGTCTACCAAAAGTTGCGTATTCATGCTTAAAACGCGTTTTGGCACAAATCCATGTGCGGGTGCTAAAAAGAGCAGCATTGGCATGCTTTTCACGTCGTTTGGTAGAAATCCACACGCGCGTTCTGCCAAAAGCACCATTTGCATGCATATCGTGTGGTTTTGCAGAAAACTGCATCCTCGTCTACCAAAAGTTGCATATTCATGCTTAAAACGCGTTTTGGCACAAATCCATGTGCGGGTGCTAAAAAGAGCAGCATCGGCATGCTTTTCACGTCGTTTGGTAGAAATCCACACGCGCGTTCTGCCAAAAGCACCATTTGCATGCATATCGTGTGGTTTTGCAGAAAACTGCATCCTCGTCTACCAAAAGTTGCATATTCATGCTTATAACGCGTTTTGGCACAAATCCATGTGCGGGTGCTAAAAAGAGCAGCATCGGCATGCTTTTCACGTCGTTTGGTAGAAATCCACACGCGCGTTCTGCCAAAAGCACCATTTGCATGCATATCGTGTGGTTTTGCAGAAAACTGCATCCTCGTCTACCAAAAGTTGCGTATTCATGCTTAAAACGCGTTTTGGCACAAATCCATGTGCGGGTGCTAAAAAGAGCAGCATTGGCATGCTTTTCACGTCGTTTGGTAGAAATCCACACGGGCGTTCTGCCAAAAGCACCATTTGCATGCATATCGTGTGGTTGTGCAGAAAACTGCATACTCGTCTACCAAAAGTGTCATATTCATGCTTAAAACGCGTTTTGGCACAAATCGATGTGCGGGTTCTAAAAAGAGCAGCATTGGCATGCTTTTCACGTCGTTTGGTAGAAATCCACACGCGCGTTCTGCCAAAAGCGTCATTTGCATGCATATCGTGTGGTTTTGCAGAAAACTGCATCCTCGTCTACCAAAAGTTGCGTATTCATGCTTAAAACGCGTTTTGGCACAAATCCATGTGCGGGTGCTAAAAAGAGCAGCATTGGCATGCTTTTCACGTCGTTTGGTAGAAATTCACACGCGCGTTCTGCCAAAAGCACCATTTGCATGCATATCGTGTAGTTTTGCAGAAAACTGCATACTCGTCTACCAAAAGTTGCGTATTCATGCTTAAAACGCGTTTTGGCACAAATCCATGTGCGGGTTCTAAAAAGAGCAGCATTGGCATGCTTTTCACGTCGTTTGGTAGAAATCCACACGCGCGTTCTGCCAAAAGCACCATTTGCATGCATATCGTGTGGTTTTGCAGAAAACTGCATCCTCGTCTACCAAAAGTTGCGTATTCATGCTTAAAACGCGTTTTGGCACAAATCCATGTGCGGGTTCTAAAAAGAGCAGCATT
The DNA here is from genome assembly GCF_038994185.2 of Dermacentor albipictus. Lineage (NCBI taxonomy): Eukaryota > Metazoa > Arthropoda > Arachnida > Ixodida > Ixodidae > Dermacentor > Dermacentor albipictus. Next base: position 35,919 of record NW_027225890.1, on the reverse strand, counting down.
GGCATGCTTTTCACGTCGTTTGGTAGAAATCCACACGCGCGTTCTGCCAAAAGCACCATTTGCATGCATATCGTGTGGTTTTGCAGAAAACTGCATCCTCGTCTACCAAAAGTTGCATATTCATGCTTAAAACGCGTTTTGCCACAAATCGATGTGCGGGTTCTAAAAAGAGCAGCATTGGCATGCTTTTCACGTCGTTTGGTAGAAATCCACACGCGCGTTCTGCCAAAAGCACCATTTGCATGCATATCGTGTGGTTTTGCAGAAAACTGCATCCTCGTCTACCAAAAGTTGCATATTCATGCTTAAAACGCGTTTTGGCACAAATCCATGTGCGGGTGCTAAAATGAGCAGCATTGGCATGCTTTTCACGTCGTTTGGTAGAAATCCACACGCGCGTTCTTCCAAAAGCGTCATTTGCATGCATATCGTGTGGTGTTGCAGAAAACTGCATCCTCGTCTACCAAAATTTGCGTATTCATGCTTAAAACGCGTTTTGGCACAAATCCATGTGCGGGTGCTAAAAAGAGCAGCATTGGCATGCTTTTCACGTCGTTTGGTAGAAATCCACACGCGCGTTCTGCCAAAAGCACCATTTGCATGCATATCTTGTAGTTTTGCAGAAAACTGCATACTCGTCTACCAAAAGTGTCATATGCATGCTTAAAACGCGTTTTGGCACAAATCCATGTGCGGGTTCTAAAAAGAGCAGCCTTGGCATGCTTTTCACGTCGTTTGGTAGAAATCCACACGCGCGTTCTGCCAAAAGCACCATTTGCATGCATATCGTGTGGTTTTGCAGAAAACTGCATCCTCGTCTACCAAAAGTTGCGTATTCATGCTTAAAACGCATTTTGGCACAAATCCATGTGCGGGTTCTAAAAAGAGCAGCATTGGCATGCTTTTCACCTCGTTTTGTAGAAATCCACACGCGCGTTCTGCCAAAAGCACCATTTGCATGCATATCGTGTGGTTTTGCAGAAAACTGCATCCTCGTCTACCAAAAGTGTCATATTCATGCTTAAAACGCATTTTGGCACAAATGCATGTGCGGGTTCTAAAAAGAGCAGCATTGGCATGCTTTTCACGTCGTTTGGTAGAAATCCACACGCGCGTTCTGCCAAAAGCACCATTTGCATGCATATCGTGTGGTTTTGCAGAAAACTGCATCCTCGTCTACCAAAAGTTGCGTATTCATGCTTAAAACGCGTTTTGCCACAAATCGATGTGCGGGTTCTAAAAAGAGCAGCATTGGCATGCTTTTCACGTCGTTTGGTAGAAATCCACACGCGCGTTCTGCCAAAAGCACCATTTGCATGCATATCGTGTGGTTTTGCAGAAAACTGCATCCTCGTCTACCAAAAGTTGCATATTCATGCTTAAAACGCGTTTTGGCACAAATCCATGTGCGGGTGCTAAAAAGAGCAGCATCGGCATGCTTTTCACGTCGTTTGGTAGAAATCCACACGCGCGTTCTGCCAAAAGCACCATTTGCATGCATATCGTGTGGTTTTGCAGAAAACTGCATCCTCGTCTACCAAAAGTTGCATATTCATGCTTATAACGCGTTTTGGCACAAATCCATGTGCGGGTGCTAAAAAGAGCAGCATCGGCATGCTTTTCACGTCGTTTGGTAGAAATCCACACGCGCGTTCTGCCAAAAGCACCATTTGCATGCATATCGTGTGGTTTTGCAGAAAACTGCATCCTCGTCTACCAAAAGTTGCGTATTCATGCTTAAAACGCGTTTTGGCACAAATCCATGTGCGGGTGCTAAAAAGAGCAGCATTGGCATGCTTTTCACGTCGTTTGGTAGAAATCCACACGGGCGTTCTGCCAAAAGCACCATTTGCATGCATATCGTGTGGTTGTGCAGAAAACTGCATACTCGTCTACCAAAAGTGTCATATTCATGCTTAAAACGCGTTTTGGCACAAATCGATGTGCGGGTTCTAAAAAGAGCAGCATTGGCATGCTTTTCACGTCGTTTGGTAGAAATCCACACGCGCGTTCTGCCAAAAGCGTCATTTGCATGCATATCGTGTGGTTTTGCAGAAAACTGCATCCTCGTCTACCAAAAGTTGCGTATTCATGCTTAAAACGCGTTTTGGCACAAATCCATGTGCGGGTGCTAAAAAGAGCAGCATTGGCATGCTTTTCACGTCGTTTGGTAGAAATTCACACGCGCGTTCTGCCAAAAGCACCATTTGCATGCATATCGTGTAGTTTTGCAGAAAACTGCATACTCGTCTACCAAAAGTTGCGTATTCATGCTTAAAACGCGTTTTGGCACAAATCCATGTGCGGGTTCTAAAAAGAGCAGCATTGGCATGCTTTTCACGTCGTTTGGTAGAAATCCACACGCGCGTTCTGCCAAAAGCACCATTTGCATGCATATCGTGTGGTTTTGCAGAAAACTGCATCCTCGTCTACCAAAAGTTGCGTATTCATGCTTAAAACGCGTTTTGGCACAAATCCATGTGCGGGTTCTAAAAAGAGCAGCATTGGCATGCTTTTCACGTCGTTTGGTAGAAATCCACACGCGCGTTCTGCCAAAAGCACCATTTGCATGCATATCGTGTGGTTTTGCAGAAAACTGCATCCTCGTCTACCAAAAGTTGCATATTCATGCTTAAAACGCGTTTTGGCACAAATCCATGTGCGGGTGCTAAAAAGAGCAGCATTGGCATGCTTTTCACGTCGTTTGGTAGAAATCCACACGCGCGTTCTGCCAAAAGCGTCATTTGCATGCATATCGTGTGGTTTTGCAGAAAACTGCATCCTCGTCTACCAAAAGTGTCATATTCATGCTTAAAACGGGTTTTGGCACAAATCCATGTGCGGGTTCTAAAAAGAGCAGCATTGGCATGCTTTTCACGTCATTTGGTAGAAATCCACACGCGCGTTCTGCCAAAAGCATCATTTGCATGCATATCGTGTGGTTTTGCAGAAAACTGCATCCTCGTCTACCAAAAGTGTCATATTCATGCTTAAAACGCATTTTGGCACAAATCCATGTGCGGGTTCTAAAAAGAGCTGCATTGGCATGCTTTTCACGTCGTTTGGTAGAAATCCACACGGGCGTTCTGCCAAAAGCACCATTTGCATGCATATCGTGTGGTTGTGCAGAAAACATCACACTCGTCTACCAAAAGTGTCATATTCATGCTTAAAACGCGTTTTGGCACAAATCGATGTGCGGGTTCTAAAAAGAGCAGCATTGGCATGCTTTTCACGTCGTTTGGTAGAAATCCACACGCGCGTTCTGCCAAAAGCGTCATTTGCATGCATATCGTGTGGTTTTGCAGAAAACTGCATCCTCGTCTACCAAAAGTTGCGTATTCATGCTTAAAACGCGTTTTGCCACAAATCGATGTGCGGGTTCTAAAAAGAGCAGCATTGGCATGCTTTTCACGTCGTTTGGTAGAAATCCACACGCGCGTTCTGCCAAAAGCACCATTTGCATGCATATCGTGTGGTTTTGCAGAAAACTGCATCCTCGTCTACCAAAAGTTGCATATTCATGCTTAAAACGCGTTTTGGCACAAATCCATGTGCGGGTGCTAAAAAGAGCAGCATCGGCATGCTTTTCACGTCGTTTGGTAGAAATCCACAGGCGCGTTCCGCCAAAAGCACCATTTCCATGCATATCGTGTGGTTTTGCAGAAAACTGCATCCTCGTCTACCAAAAGTGTCATATTCATGCTTAAAACGCGTTTTAGCACAAATCCATGTGCGGGTTCTCAAAAGAGCAGCATTGGCATGCTTTTCACGTCGTTTGGTAGAAATCCACACGCGCGTTCTGCCAAAAGCACCATTTGCATGCATATCGTGTGGTTTTGCAGAAAACTGCATCCTCGTCTACCAAAAGTGTCATATTCACGCTTAAATCGCGTTTTGGCACAAATCCATGTGCGGGTTGTAAAAAGAGCAGCATTGGCATGCTTTTCACGTCGTTTGGTAGAAATCCACATGGGCGTTCTGCCAAAAGCACAATTTGCATGCATATCGTGTGGTTGTGCAGAAAACTGCATCCTCGTCTACCAAAAGTTGCGTATTCATGCTTAAAACGCGTTTTGGCACAAATCCATGTGCGGGTGCTAAAAAGAGCAGCATTGGCATGCTTTTTACGTCGTTTGGTAGAAATCCACACGGGCGTTCTGCCAAAAGCACCATTTGCATGCATATCGTGTGGTTGTGCAGAAAACTGCATACTCGTCTACCAAAAGTGTCATATTCATGCTTAAAACGCGTTTTGGCACAAATCGATGTGCGGGTTCTAAAAAGAGCAACATTGGCATGCTTTTCACGTCGTTTGGTAGAAATCCACACGCGCGTTCTGCCAAAAGCACCATTTGCATGCATATCGTGTGGTTTTGCAGAAAACTGCATCCTCGTCTACCAAAAGTTGCATATTCATGCTTAAAACGCGTTTTGGCACAAATCCATGTGCGGGTGCTAAAAAGAGCAGCATTGGCATGCTTTTCACGTCGTTTGGTAGAAATCCACACGCGCGTTCTGCCAAAAGCGTCATTTGCATGCATATCGTGTGGTTTTGCAGAAAACTGCATCCTCGTCTACCAAAAGTGTCATATTCATGCTTAAAACGCGTTTTGCCACAAATCGATGTGCGGGTTCTAAAAAGAGCAGCATTGGCATGCTTTTCACGTCGTTTGGTAGAAATCCACACGCGCGTTCTGCCAAAAGCACCATTTGCATGCATATCGTGTGGTTTTGCAGAAAACTGCATCCTCGTCTACCAAAAGTTGAATATTCATGCTTAAAACGCGTTTTGGCACAAATCCATGTGCGGGTGCTAAAAAGAGCAGCATCGGCATGCTTTTCACGTCGTTTGGTAGAAATCCACACGCGCGTTCTGCCAAAAGCGTCATTTGCATGCATATCGTGTGGTTTTGCAGAAAACTGCATCCTCGTCTACCAAAAGTTGCGTATTCATGCTTAAAACGCGTTTTGGCACAAATCCATGTGCGGGTGCTAAAAAGAGCAGCATTGGCATGCTTTTCACGTCGTTTGGTAGAAATCCACACGCGCGTTCTGCCAAAAGCACCATTTGCATGCATATCGTGTGGTTTTGCAGAAAACTGCATCCTCGTCTACCAAAAGTTGCATATTCATGCTTAAAACGCGTTTTGGCACAAATCCATGTGCGGGTGCTAAAATGAGCAGCATTGGCATGCTTTTCACGTCGTTTGGTAGAAATCCACACGCGCGTTCTGCCAAAAGCGTCATTTGCATGCATATCGTGTGGTGTTGCAGAAAACTGCATCCTCGTCTACCAAAAGTTGCGTATTCATGCTTAAAACGCGTTTTGGCACAAATCCATGTGCGGGTGCTAAAAAGAGCAGCATTGGCATGCTTTTCACGTCGTTTGGTAGAAATCCACACGAGCGTTCTGCCAAAAGCACCATTTGCATGCATATCTTGTAGTTTTGCAGAAAACTGCATACTCGTCTACCAAAAGTGTCATATGCATGCTTAAAACGCGTTTTGGCACAAATCCATGTGCGGGTTCTAAAAAGAGCAGCCTTGGCATGCTTTTCACGTCGTTTGGTAGAAATCCACACGCGCGTTCTGCCAAAAGCACCATTTGCATGCATATCGTGTGGTTTTGCAGAAAACTGCATCCTCGTCTACCAAAAGTTGCGTATTCATGCTTAAAACGCATTTTGGCACAAATCCATGTGCGGGTTCTAAAAAGAGCAGCATTGGCATGCTTTTCACGTCGTTTTGTAGAAATCCACACGCGCGTTCTGCCAAAAGCACCATTTGCATGCATATCGTGTGGTTTTGCAGAAAACTGCATCCTCGTCTACCAAAAGTGTCATATTCATGCTTAAAACGCATTTTGGCACAAATGCATGTGCGGGTTCTAAAAAGAGCAGCATTGGCATGCTTTTCACGTCGTTTGGTAGAAATCCACACGCGCGTTCTGCCAAAAGCACCATTTGCATGCATATCGTGTGGTTTTGCAGAAAACTGCATCCTCGTCTACCAAAAGTTGCATATTCATGCTTAAAACGCGTTTTGGCACAAATCCATGTGCGGGTGCTAAAAAGAGCAGCATCGGCATGCTTTTCACGTCGTTTGGTAGAAATCCACACGCGCGTTCTGCCAAAAGCACCATTTGCATGCATATCGTGTGGTTTTGCAGAAAACTGCATCCTCGTCTACCAAAAGTTGCATATTCATGCTTAAAACGCGTTTTGGCACAAATCCATGTGCGGGTGCTAAAAAGAGCAGCATCGGCATGCTTTTCACGTCGTTTGGTAGAAATCCACACGCGCGTTCTGCCAAAAGCACCATTTGCATGCATATCGTGTGGTTTTGCAGAAAACTGCATCCTCGTCTACCAAAAGTTGCGTATTCATGCTTAAAAAGCGTTTTGGCACAAATCCATGTGCGGGTGCTAAAAAGAGCAGCATTGGCATGCTTTTCACGTCGTTTGGTAGAAATCCACACGGGCGTTCTGCCAAAAGCACCATTTGCATGCATATCGTGTGGTTGTGCAGAAAACTGCATACTCGTCTACCAAAAGTGTCATATTCATGCTTAAAACGCGTTTTGGCACAAATCGATGTGCGGGTTCTAAAAAGAGCAGCATTGGCATGCTTTTCACGTCGTTTGGTAGAAATCCACACGCGCGTTCTGCCAAAAGCGTCATTTGCATGCATATCGTGTGGTTTTGCAGAAAACTGCATCCTCGTCTACCAAAAGTTGCGTATTCATGCTTAAAACGCGTTTTGGCACAAATCCATGTGCGGGTGCTAAAAAGAGCAGCATTGGCATGCTTTTCACGTCGTTTGGTAGAAATTCACACGCGCGTTCTGCCAAAAGCACCATTTGCATGCATATCGTGTAGTTTTGCAGAAAACTGCATACTCGTCTACCAAAAGTTGCGTATTCATGCTTAAAACGCGTTTTGGCACAAATCGATGTGCGGGTTCTAAAAAGAGCAGCATTGGCATGCTTTTCACGTCGTTTGGTAGAAATCCACACGCGCGTTCTGCCAAAAGCACCATTTGCATGCATATCGTGTGGTTTTGCAGAAAACTGCATCCTCGTCTACCAAAAGTTGCATATTCATGCTTAAAACGCGTTTTGCCACAAATCGATGTGCGGGTTCTAAAAAGAGCAGCATTGGCATGCTTTTCACGTCGTTTGGTAGAAATCCACACGCGCGTTCTGCCAAAAGCACCATTTGCATGCATATCGTGTGGTTTTGCAGAAAACTGCATCCTCGTCTACCAAAAGTTGCATATTCATGCTTAAAACGCGTTTTGGCACAAATCCATGTGCGGGTGCTAAAATGAGCAGCATTGGCATGCTTTTCACGTCGTTTGGTAGAAATCCACACGCGCGTTCTGCCAAAAGCGTCATTTGCATGCATATCGTGTGGTGTTGCAGAAAACTGCATCCTCGTCTACCAAAAGTTGCGTATTCATGCTTAAAACGCGTTTTGGCACAAATCCATGTGCGGGTGCTAAAAAGAGCAGCATTGGCATGCTTTTCGCGTCGTTTGGTAGAAATCCACACGCGCGTTCTGCCAAAAGCACCATTTGCATGCATATCTTGTAGTTTTGCAGAAAACTGCATACTCGTCTACCAAAAGTGTCATATGCATGCTTAAAACGCGTTTTGGCACAAATCCATGTGCGGGTTCTAAAAAGAGCAGCCTTGGCATGCTTTTCACGTCGTTTGGTAGAAATCCACACGCGCGTTCTGCCAAAAGCACCATTTGCATGCATATCGTGTGGTTTTGCAGAAAACTGCATCCTCGTCTACCAAAAGTTGCGTATTCATGCTTAAAACGCATTTTGGCACAAATCCATGTGCGGGTTCTAAAAAGAGCTGCATTGGCATGCTTTTCACGTCGTTTGGTAGAAATCCACACGGGCGTTCTGCCAAAAGCACCATTTGCATGCATATCGTGTGGTTGTGCAGAAAACATCACACTCGTCTACCAAAAGTGTCATATTCATGCTTAAAACGCGTTTTGGCACAAATCGATGTGCGGGTTCTAAAAAGAGCAGCATTGGCATGCTTTTCACGTCGTTTGGTAGAAATCCACACGCGCGTTCTGCCAAAAGTGTCATTTGCATGCATATCGTGTGGTTTTGCAGAAAACTGCATCCTCGTCTACCAAAAGTTGCGTATTCATGCTTAAAACGCGTTTTGCCACAAATCGATGTGCGGGTTCTAAAAAGAGCAGCATTGGCATGCTTTTCACGTCGTTTGGTAGAAATCCACACGCGCGTTCTGCCAAAAGCACCATTTGCATGCATATCGTGTGGTTTTGCAGAAAACTGCATCCTCGTCTACCAAAAGTTGCATATTCATGCTTAAAACGCGTTTTGGCACAAATCCATGTGCGGGTGCTAAAAAGAGCAGCATCGGCATGCTTTTCACGTCGTTTGGTAGAAATCCACAGGCGCGTTCCGCCAAAAGCACCATTTCCATGCATATCGTGTGGTTTTGCAGAAAACTGCATCCTCGTCTACCAAAAGTGTCATATTCATGCTTAAAACGCGTTTTAGCACAAATCCATGTGCGGGTTCTCAAAAGAGCAGCATTGGCATGCTTTTCACGTCGTTTGGTAGAAATCCACACGCGCGTTCTGCCAAAAGCACCATTTGCATGCATATCGTGTGGTTTTGCAGAAAACTGCATCCTCGTCTACCAAAAGTGTCATATTCACGCTTAAAACGCGTTTTGGCACAAATCCATGTGCGGGTTGTAAAAAGAGCAGCATTGGCATGCTTTTCACGTCGTTTGGTAGAAATCCACATGGGCGTTCTGCCAAAAGCACAATTTGCATGCATATCGTGTGGTTGTGCAGAAAACTGCATCCTCGTCTACCAAAAGTTGCGTATTCATGCTTAAAACGCGTTTTGGCACAAATCCATGTGCGGGTGCTAAAAAGAGCAGCATTGGCATGCTTTTCACGTCGTTTGGTAGAAATCCACACGCGCGTTCTGCCAAAAGCACCATTTGCATGCATATCGTGTGGTTTTGCAGAAAACTGCATCCTCGTCTACCAAAAGTTGCATATTCATGCTTAAAACGCGTTTTGGCACAAATCCATGTGCGGGTGCTAAAATGAGCAGCATTGGCATGCTTTTCACGTCGTTTGGTAGAAATCCACACGCGCGTTCTGCCAAAAGCGTCATTTGCATGCATATCGTGTGGTGTTGCAGAAAACTGCATCCTCGTCTACCAAAAGTTGCGTATTCATGCTTAAAACGCGTTTTGGCACAAATCCATGTGCGGGTTCTAAAAAGAGCTGCATTGGCATGCTTTTCACGTCGTTTGGTAGAAATCCACACGGGCGTTCTGCCAAAAGCACCATTTGCATGCATATCGTGTGGTTGTGCAGAAAACATCACACTCGTCTACCAAAAGTGTCATATTCATGCTTAAAACGCGTTTTGGCACAAATCGATGTGCGGGTTCTAAAAAGAGCAGCATTGGCATGCTTTTCACGTCGTTTGGTAGAAATCCACACGCGCGTTCTGCCAAAAGCACCATTTGCATGCATATCGTGTGGTTTTGCAGAAAACTGCATCCTCGTCTACCAAAAGTTGCATATTCATGCTTAAAACGCGTTTTGGCACAAATCCATGTGCGGGTGCTAAAAAGAGCAGCATCGGCATGCTTTTCACGTCGTTTGGTAGAAATCCACACGCGCGTTCTGCCAAAAGCGTCATTTGCATGCATATCGTGTGGTTTTGCAGAAAACTGCATCCTCGTCTACCAAAAGTTGCGTATTCATGCTTAAAACGCGTTTTGGCACAAATCCATGTGCGGGTGCTAAAAAGAGCAGCATTGGCATGCTTTTCACGTCGTTTGGTAGAAATCCACACGCGCGTTCTGCCAAAAGCACCATTTGCATACATATCGTGTGGTTTTGCAGAAAACTGCATCCTCGTCTACCAAAAGTTGCATATTCATGCTTAAAACGCGTTTTGGCACAAATCCATGTGCGGGTGCTAAAATGAGCAGCATTGGCATGCTTTTCACGTCGTTTGGTAGAAATCCACACGCGCGTTCTGCCAAAAGCGTCATTTGCATGCATATCGTGTGGTGTTGCAGAAAACTGCATCCTCGTCTACCAAAAGTTGCGTATTCATGCTTAAAACGCGTTTTGGCACAAATCCATGTGCGGGTGCTAAAAAGAGCAGCATTGCCATGCTTTTCACGTCGTTTGGTAGAAATCCACACGAGCGTTCTGCCAAAAGCACCATTTGCATGCATATCGTGTGGTTTTGCAGAAAACTGCATCCTCGTCTACCAAAAGTTGCGTATTCATGCTTAAAACGCGTTTTGCCACAAATCGATGTGTGGGTTCTAAAAAGAGCAGCATTGGCATGCTTTTCACGTCGTTTGGTAGAAATCCACACGGGCGTTCTGCCAAAAGCACCATTTGCATGCATATCGTGTGGTTGTGCAGAAAACTGCATACTCGTCTACCAAAAGTGTCAGATTCATGCTTAAAACGCGTTTTGGCACAAATCGATGTGCGGGTTCTAAAAAGAGCAGCATTGGCATGCTTTTCACGTCGTTTGGTAGAAATCCACACGCGCGTTCTGCCAAAAGCGTCATTTGCATGCATATCGTGTGGTTTTGCAGAAAACTGCATCCTCGTCTACCAAAAGTTGCGTATTCATGCTTAAAACGCGTTTTGGCACAAATCCATGTGCGGGTGCTAAAAAGAGCAGCATTGGCATGCTTTTCACGTCGTTTGGTAGAAATTCACACGCGCGTTCTGCCAAAAGCACCATTTGCATGCATATCGTGTAGTTTTGCAGAAAACTGCATACTCGTCTACCAAAAGTTGCGTATTCATGCTTAAAACGCGTTTTGGCACAAATCGATGTGCGGGTTCTAAAAAGAGCAGCATTGGCATGCTTTTCACGTCGTTTGGTAGAAATCCACACGCGCGTTCTGCCAAAAGCACCATTTGCATGCATATCGTGTGGTTTTGCAGAAAACTGCATCCTCGTCTACCAAAAGTTGCATATTCATGCTTAAAACGCGTTTTGCCACAAATCGATGTGCGGGTTCTAAAAAGAGCAGCATTGGCATGCTTTTCACGTCGTTTGGTAGAAATCCACACGCGCGTTCTGCCAAAAGCACCATTTGCATGCATATCGTGTGGTTTTGCAGAAAACTGCATCCTCGTCTACCAAAAGTTGCATATTCATGCTTAAAACGCGTTTTGGCACAAATCCATGTGCGGGTGCTAAAATGAGCAGCATTGGCATGCTTTTCACGTCGTTTGGTAGAAATCCACACGCGCGTTCTGCCAAAAGCGTCATTTGCATGCATATCGTGTGGTGTTGCAGAAAACTGCATCCTCGTCTACCAAAAGTTGCGTATTCATGCTTAAAACGCGTTTTGGCACAAATCCATGTGCGGGTGCTAAAAAGAGCAGCATTGGCATGCTTTTCACGTCGTTTGGTAGAAATCCACACGCGCGTTCTGCCAAAAGCACCATTTGCATGCATATCTTGTAGTTTTGCAGAAAACTGCATACTCGTCTACCAAAAGTGTCATATGCATGCTTAAAACGCGTTTTGGCACAAATCCATGTGCGGGTTCTAAAAAGAGCAGCCTTGGCATGCTTTTCACGTCGTTTGGTAGAAATCCACACGCGCGTTCTGCCAAAAGCACCATTTGCATGCATATCGTGTGGTTTTGCAGAAAACTGCATCCTCGTCTACCAAAAGTTGCGTATTCATGCTTAAAACGCATTTTGGCACAAATCCATGTGCGGGTTCTAAAAAGAGCAGCATTGGCATGCTTTTCACGTCGTTTTGTAGAAATCCACACGCGCGTTCTGCCAAAAGCACCATTTGCATGCATATCGTGTGGTTTTGCAGAAAACTGCATCCTCGTCTACCAAAAGTGTCATATTCATGCTTAAAACGCATTTTGGCACAAATGCATGTGCGGGTTCTAAAAAGAGCAGCATTGGCATGCTTTTCACGTCGTTTGGTAGAAATCCACACGCGCGTTCTGCCAAAAGCGCCATTTGCATGCATATCGTGTGGTTTTGCAGAAAACTGCATCCTCGTCTACCAAAAGTTGCGTATTCATGCTTAAAACGCGTTTTGCCACAAATCTATGTGCGGGTTCTAAAAAGAGCAGCATTGGCATGCTTTTCACGTCGTTTGGTAGAAATCCACACGCGCGTTCTGCCAAAAGCACCATTTGCATGCATATCGTGTGGTTTTGCAGAAAACTGCATCCTCGTCTACCAAAAGTTGCATATTCATGCTTAAAACGCGTTTTGGCACAAATCCATGTGCGGGTGCTAAAAAGAGCAGCATCGGCATGCTTTTCACGTCGTTTGGTAGAAATCCACACGCGCGTTCTGCCAAAAGCACCATTTGCATGCATATCGTGTGGTTTTGCAGAAAACTGCATCCTCGTCTACCAAAAGTTGCATATTCATGCTTATAACGCGTTTTGGCACAAATCCATGTGCGGGTGCTAAAAAGAGCAGCATCGGCATGCTTTTCACGTCGTTTGGTAGAAATCCACACGCGCGTTCTGCCAAAAGCACCATTTGCATGCATATCGTGTGGTTTTGCAGAAAACTGCATCCTCGTCTACCAAAAGTTGCGTATTCATGCTTAAAACGCGTTTTGGCACAAATCCATGTGCGGGTGCTAAAAAGAGCAGCATTGGCATGCTTTTCACGTCGTTTGGTAGAAATCCACACGGGCGTTCTGCCAAAAGCACCATTTGCATGCATATCGTGTGGTTGTGCAGAAAACTGCATACTCGTCTACCAAAAGTGTCATATTCATGCTTAAAACGCGTTTTGGCACAAATCGATGTGCGGGTTCTAAAAAGAGCAGCATTGGCATGCTTTTCACGTCGTTTGGTAGAAATCCACACGCGCGTTCTGCCAAAAGCGTCATTTGCATGCATATCGTGTGGTTTTGCAGAAAACTGCATCCTCGTCTACCAAAAGTTGCGTATTCATGCTTAAAACGCGTTTTGGCACAAATCCATGTGCGGGTGCTAAAAAGAGCAGCATTGGCATGCTTTTCACGTCGTTTGGTAGAAATTCACACGCGCGTTCTGCCAAAAGCACCATTTGCATGCATATCGTGTAGTTTTGCAGAAAACTGCATACTCGTCTACCAAAAGTTGCGTATTCATGCTTAAAACGCGTTTTGGCACAAATCCATGTGCGGGTTCTAAAAAGAGCAGCATTGGCATGCTTTTCACGTCGTTTGGTAGAAATCCACACGCGCGTTCTGCCAAAAGCACCATTTGCATGCATATCGTGTGGTTTTGCAGAAAACTGCATCCTCGTCTACCAAAAGTTGCGTATTCATGCTTAAAACGCGTTTTGGCACAAATCCATGTGCGGGTTCTAAAAAGAGCAGCATTGGCATGCTTTTCACGTCGTTTGGTAGAAATCCACACGCGCGTTCTGCCAAAAGCACCATTTGCATGCATATCGTGTGGTTTTGCAGAAAACTGCATCCTCGTCTACCAAAAGTTGCATATTCATGCTTAAAACGCGTTTTGGCACAAATCCATGTGCGGGTGCTAAAAAGAGCAGCATTGGCATGCTTTTCACGTCGTTTGGTAGAAATCCACACGCGCGTTCTGCCAAAAGCGTCATTTGCATGCATATCGTGTGGTTTTGCAGAAAACTGCATCCTCGTCTACCAAAAGTGTCATATTCATGCTTAAAACGGGTTTTGGCACAAATCCATGTGCGGGTTCTAAAAAGAGCAGCATTGGCATGCTTTTCACGTCGTTTGGTAGAAATCCACACGCGCGTTCTGCCAAAAGCATCATTTGCATGCATATCGTGTGGTTTTGCAGAAAACTGCATCCTCGTCTACCAAAAGTGTCATCTTCATGCTTAAAACGCATTTTGGCACAAATCCATGTGCGGGTTCTAAAAAGAGCTGCATTGGCATGCTTTTCACGTCGTTTGGTAGAAATCCACACGGGCGTTCTGCCAAAAGCACCATTTGCATGCATATCGTGTGGTTGTGCAGAAAACGTCACACTCGTCTACCAAAAGTGTCATATTCATGCTTAAAACGCGTTTTGGCACAAATCGATGTGCGGGTTCTAAAAAGAGCAGCATTGGCATGCTTTTCACGTCGTTTGGTAGAAATCCACACGCGCGTTCTGCCAAAAGCGTCATTTGCATGCATATCGTGTGGTTTTGCAGAAAACTGCATCCTCGTCTACCAAAAGTTGCGTATTCATGCTTAAAACGCGTTTTGCCACAAATCGATGTGCGGGTTCTAAAAAGAGCAGCATTGGCATGCTTTTCACGTCGTTTGGTAGAAATCCACACGCGCGTTCTGCCAAAAGCACCATTTGCATGCATATCGTGTGGTTTTGCAGAAAACTGCATCCTCGTCTACCAAAAGTGTCATGTTCACGCTTAAAACGCGTTTTGGCACAAATCCATGTGCGGGTTGTAAAAAGAGCAGCATTGGCATGCTTTTCACGTCGTTTGGTAGAAATCCACATGGGCGTTCTGCCAAAAGCACAATTTGCATGCATATCGTGTGGTTGTGCAGAAAACTGCATCCTCGTCTACCAAAAGTTGCGTATTCATGCTTAAAACGCGTTTTGGCACAAATCCATGTGCGGGTGCTAAAAAGAGCAGCATTGGCATGCTTTTCACGTCGTTTGGTAGAAATCCACACGGGCGTTCTGCCAAAAGCACCATTTGCATGCATATCGTGTGGTTGTGCAGAAAACTGCATACTCGTCTACCAAAAGTGTCATATTCATGCTTAAAACGCGTTTTGGCACAAATCGATGTGCGGGTTCTAAAAAGAGCAGCATTGGCATGCTTTTCACGTCGTTTGGTAGAAATCCACACGCGCGTTCTGCCAAAAGCACCATTTGCATGCATATCGTGTGGTTTTGCAGAAAACTGCATCCTCGTCTACCAAAAGTTGCATATTCATGCTTAAAACGCGTTTTGGCACAAATCCATGTGCGGGTGCTAAAAAGAGCAGCATTGGCATGCTTTTCACGTCGTTTGGTAGAAATCCACACGCGCGTTCTGCCAAAAGCGTCATTTGCATGCATATCGTGTGGTTTTGCAGAAAACTGCATCCTCGTCTACCAAAAGTGTCATATTCATGCTTAAAACGCGTTTTGCCACAAATCGATGTGCGGGTTCTAAAAAGAGCAGCATTGGCATGCTTTTCACGTCGTTTGGTGGAAATCCACACGCGCGTTCTGCCAAAAGCACCATTTGCATGCATATCGTGTGGTTTTGCAGAAAACTGCATCCTCGTCTACCAAAAGTTGCATATTCATGCTTAAAACGCGTTTTCGCACAAATCCATGTGCGGGTGCTAAAAAGAGCAGCATCGGCATGCTTTTCACGTCGTTTGGTAGAAATCCACACGCGCGTTCTGCCAAAAGCGTCATTTGCATGCATATCGTGTGGTTTTGCAGAAAACTGCATCCTCGTCTACCAAAAGTTGCGTATTCATGCTTAAAACGCGTTTTGGCACAAATCCATGTGCGGGTGCTAAAAAGAGCAGCATTGGCATGCTTTTCACGTCGTTTGGTAGAAATCCACACGCGCGTTCTGCCAAAAGCACCATTTGCATGCATATCGTGTGGTTGTGCAGAAAACTGCATCCTCGTCTACCAAAAGTTGCGTATTCATGCTTAAAACGCGTTTTGGCACAAATCCATGTGCGGGTGCTAAAAAGAGCAGCATTGGCATGCTTTTCACGTCGTTTGGTAGAAATCCACACGGGCGTTCTGCCAAAAGCACCATTTGCATGCATATCGTGTGGTTGTGCAGAAAACTGCATACTCGTCTACCAAAAGTGTCATATTCATGCTTAAAACGCGTTTTGGCACAAATCGATGTGCGGGTTCTAAAAAGAGCAGCATTGGCATGCTTTTCACGTCGTTTGGTAGAAATCCACACGCGCGTTCTGCCAAAAGCACCATTTGCATGCATATCGTGTGGTTTTGCAGAAAACTGCATCCTCGTCTACCAAAAGTTGCATATTCATGCTTAAAACGCGTTTTGGCACAAATCCATGTGCGGGTGCTAAAAAGAGCAGCATTGGCATGCTTTTCACGTCGTTTGGTAGAAACCCACACGCGCGTTCTGCCAAAAGCGTCATTTGCATGCATATCGTGTGGTTTTGCAGAAAACTGCATCCTCGTCTACCAAAAGTGTCATATTCATGCTTAAAACGCGTTTTGCCACAAATCGATGTGCGGGTTCTAAAAAGAGCAGCATTGGCATGCTTTTCACGTCGTTTGGTGGAAATCCACACGCGCGTTCTGCCAAAAGCACCATTTGCATGCATATCGTGTGGTTTTGCAGAAAACTGCATCCTCGTCTACCAAAAGTTGCATATTCATGCTTAAAACGCGTTTTCGCACAAATCCATGTGCGGGTGCTAAAAAGAGCAGCATCGGCATGCTTTTCACGTCGTTTGGTAGAAATCCACACGCGCGTTCTGCCAAAAGCGTCATTTGCATGCATATCGTGTGGTTTTGCAGAAAACTGCATCCTCGTCTACCAAAAGTTGCGTATTCATGCTTAAAACGCGTTTTGGCACAAATCCATGTGCGGGTGCTAAAAAGAGCAGCATTGGCATGCTTTTCACGTCGTTTGGTAGAAATCCACACGCGCGTTCTGCCAAAAGCACCATTTGCATGCATATCGTGTGGTTTTGCAGAAAACTGCATCCTCGTCTACCAAAAGTTGCATATTCATGCTTAAAACGCGTTTTGGCACAAATCCATGTGCGGGTGCTAAAATGAGCAGCATTGGCATGCTTTTCACGTCGTTTGGTAGAAATCCACACGCGCGTTCTGCCAAAAGCGTCATTTGCATGCATATCGTGTGGTGTTGCAGAAAACTGCATCCTCGTCTACCAAAAGTTGCGTATTCATGCTTAAAACGCGTTTTGGCACAAATCCATGTGCGGGTGCTAAAAAGAGCAGCATTGGCATGCTTTTCACGTCGTTTGGTAGAAATCCACACGCGCGTTCTGCCAAAAGCACCATTTGCATGCATATCTTGTAGTTTTGCAGAAAACTGCATACTCGTCTACCAAAAGTGTCATATGCATGCTTAAAACGCGTTTTGGCACAAATCCATGTGCGGGTTCTAAAAAGAGCAGCCTTGGCATGCTTTTCACGTCGTTTGGTAGAAATCCACACGCGCGTTCTGCCAAAAGCACCATTTGCATGCATATCGTGTGGTTTTGCAGAAAACTGCATCCTCGTCTACCAAAAGTTGCGTATTCATGCTTAAAACGCATTTTGGCACAAATCCATGTGCGGGTTCTAAAAAGAGCAGCATTGGCATGCTTTTCACGTCGTTTTGTAGAAATCCACACGCGCGTTCTGCCAAAAGCACCATTTGCATGCATATCGTGTGGTTTTGCAGAAAACTGCATCCTCGTCTACCAAAAGTGTCATATTCATGCTTAAAAC
Source organism: Dermacentor albipictus (assembly GCF_038994185.2). Classification (NCBI taxonomy): domain Eukaryota; kingdom Metazoa; phylum Arthropoda; class Arachnida; order Ixodida; family Ixodidae; genus Dermacentor; species Dermacentor albipictus. The sequence goes on along the minus strand of NW_027225890.1, from coordinate 18,423 downwards.
GCATTTTGGCACAAATGCATGTGCGGGTTCTAAAAAGAGCAGCATTGGCATGCTTTTCACGTCGTTTGGTAGAAATCCACACGCGCGTTCTGCCAAAAGCACCATTTGCATGCATATCGTGTGGTTTTGCAGAAAACTGCATCCTCGTCTACCAAAAGTGTGATATTCATGCTTAAAACGCGTTTTGGCACAAATCCATGTGCGGGTTCTAAAAAGAGCAGCATTGGCATGCTTTTCACGTCGTTTGGTAGAAATCCACCCGCGCATTCTGCCAAAAGCACCATTTGCATGCATATCGTGTGGTTTTGCAGAAAACTGCATCCTCGTCTACCAAAAGTGTCATATTCATGCTTAAAACGGGTTTTGGCACAAATCCATGTGCGGGTTCTAAAAAGAGCAGCATTGGCATGCATTTCACGTCGTTTGGTAGAAATCCACACGCGCGTTCTGCCAAAAGCACCATTTGCATGCATATCGTGTGGTTTTGCAGAAAACTGCATCCTCGTCTACCAAAAGTTGCGTATTCATGCTTAAAACGCGTTTTGGCACAAATCCATGTGCGGGTGCTAAAAAGAGCAGCATTGGCATGCTTTTCACGTCGTTTGGTAGAAATCCACACGGGCGTTCTGCCAAAAGCACCATTTGCATGCATATCGTGTGGTTGTGCAGAAAACTGCATACTCGTCTACCAAAAGTGTCATATTCATGCTTAAAACGCGTTTTGGCACAAATCGATGTGCGGGTTCTAAAAAGAGCAGCATTGGCATGCTTTTCACGTCGTTTGGTAGAAATCCACACGCGCGTTCTGCCAAAAGCGTCATTTGCATGCATATCGTGTGGTTTTGCAGAAAACTGCATCCTCGTCTACCAAAAGTTGCGTATTCATGCTTAAAACGCGTTTTCGCACAAATCCATGTGCGGGTGCTAAAAAGAGCAGCATTGGCATGCTTTTCACGTCGTTTGGTAGAAATCCACACGCGCGTTCTGCCAAAAGCACCATTTGCATGCATATCGTGTAGTTTTGCAGAAAACTGCATACTCGTCTACCAAAAGTTGCGTATTCATGCTTAAAACGCGTTTTGGCACAAATCCATGTGCGGGTGCTAAAAAGAGCCGCAATGGCATGCTTTTCACGTCGTTTGGTAGAAATCCACACGCGCGTTCTGCCAAAAGCACCATTTGCATGCATATCGTGTAGTTTTGCAGAAAACTGCATACTCGTCTACCAAAAGTGTCATATTCATGCTTAAAACGCGTTTTGGCACAAATCCATGTGCGGGTTCTAAAAAGAGCAGCATCGGCATGCTTTTCACGTCGTTTGGTAGAAATCCACACGCGCGTTCTGCCAAAAGCGTCATTTGCATGCATATCGTGTGGTTTTGCAGAAAACTGCATCCTCGTCTACCAAAAGTTGCGTATTCATGCTTAAAACGCGTTTTGGCACAAATCGATGTGCGGGTTCTAAAAAGAGCAGCATTGGCATGCTTTTCACGTCGTTTGGTAGAAATCCACACGCGCGTTCTGCCAAAAGCGTCATTTGCATGCATATCGTGTGGTTTTGCAGAAAACTGCATCCTCGTCTACCAAAAGTTGCGTATTCATGCTTAAAACGCGTTTTCGCACAAATCCATGTGCGGGTGCTAAAAAGAGCAGCATTGGCATGCTTTTCACGTCGTTTGGTAGAAATCCACACGCGCGTTCTGCCAAAAGCACCATTTGCATGCATATCGTGTAGTTTTGCAGAAAACTGCATACTCGTCTACCAAAAGTTGCGTATTCATGCTTAAAACGCGTTTTGGCACAAATCCATGTGCGGGTGCTAAAAAGAGCCGCAATGGCATGCTTTTCACGTCGTTTGGTAGAAATCCACACGCGCGTTCTGCCAAAAGCACCATTTGCATGCATATCGTGTGGTTTTGCAGAAAACTGCATCCTCGTCTACCAAAAGTGTCATATTCATGCTTAAAACGCGTTTTGGCACAAATCCATGTGCGGGTTCTAAAAAGAGCAGCATTGGCATGCTTTTCACGTCGTTTGGTAGAAATCCACCCGCGCGTTCTGCCAAAAGCACCATTTGCATGCATATCGTGTAGTTTTGCAGAAAACTGCATACTCGTCTACCAAAAGTTGCGTATTCATGCTTAAAACGCGTTTTGGCACAAATCCATGTGCGGGTGCTAAAAAGAGCCGCAATGGCATGCTTTTCACGTCGTTTGGTAGAAATCCACACGCGCGTTCTGCCAAAAGCACCATTTGCATGCATATCGTGTAGTTTTGCAGAAAACTGCATACTCGTCTACCAAAAGTGTCATATTCATGCTTAAAACGCGTTTTGGCACAAATCCATGTGCGGGTTCTAAAAAGAGCAGCATCGGCATGCTTTTCACGTCGTTTGGTAGAAATCCACACGCGCGTTCTGCCAAAAGCGTCATTTGCATGCATATCGTGTGGTTTTGCAGAAAACTGCATCCTCGTCTACCAAAAGTTGCGTATTCATGCTTAAAACGCGTTTTGGCACAAATCGATGTGCGGGTTCTAAAAAGAGCAGCATTGGCATGCTTTTCACGTCGTTTGGTAGAAATCCACACGCGCGTTCTGCCAAAAGCGTCATTTGCATGCATATCGTGTGGTTTTGCAGAAAACTGCATCCTCGTCTACCAAAAGTTGCGTATTCATGCTTAAAACGCGTTTTCGCACAAATCCATGTGCGGGTGCTAAAAAGAGCAGCATTGGCATGCTTTTCACGTCGTTTGGTAGAAATCCACACGCGCGTTCTGCCAAAAGCACCATTTGCATGCATATCGTGTAGTTTTGCAGAAAACTGCATACTCGTCTACCAAAAGTTGCGTATTCATGCTTAAAACGCGTTTTGGCACAAATCCATGTGCGGGTGCTAAAAAGAGCCGCAATGGCATGCTTTTCACGTCGTTTGGTAGAAATCCACACGCGCGTTCTGCCAAAAGCACCATTTGCATGCATATCGTGTAGTTTTGCAGAAAACTGCATACTCGTCTACCAAAAGTGTCATATTCATGCTTAAAACGCGTTTTGGCACAAATCCATGTGCGGGTTCTAAAAAGAGCAGCATCGGCATGCTTTTCACGTCGTTTGGTAGAAATCCACACGCGCGTTCTGCCAAAAGCGTCATTTGCATGCATATCGTGTGGTTTTGCAGAAAACTGCATCCTCGTCTACCAAAAGTTGCGTATTCATGCTTAAAACGCGTTTTGGCACAAATCCATGTGCGGGTGCTAAAAAGAGCAGCATTGGCATGCTTTTCACGTCGTTTGGTAGAAATCCACACGCGCGTTCTGCCAAAAGCACCATTTGCATGCATATCGTGTGGTTTTGCAGAAAACTGCATCCTCGTCTACCAAAAGTTGCATATTCATGCTTAAAACGCGTTTTGGCACAAATCCATGTGCGGGTGCTAAAATGAGCAGCATTGGCATGCTTTTCACGTCGTTTGGTAGAAATCCACACGCGCGTTCTGCCAAAAGCGTCATTTGCATGCATATCGTGTGGTGTTGCAGAAAACTGCATCCTCGTCTACCAAAAGTTGCGTATTCATGCTTAAAACGCGTTTTCGCACAAATCCATGTGCGGGTGCTAAAAAGAGCAGCATTGGCATGCTTTTCACGTCGTTTGGTAGAAATCCACACGCGCGTTCTGCCAAAAGCACCATTTGCATGCATATCGTGTAGTTTTGCAGAAAACTGCATACTCGTCTACCAAAAGTTGCGTATTCATGCTTAAAACGCGTTTTGGCACAAATCCATGTGCGGGTGCTAAAAAGAGCCGCAATGGCATGCTTTTCACGTCGTTTGGTAGAAATCCACACGCGCGTTCTGCCAAAAGCACCATTTGCATGCATATCGTGTAGTTTTGCAGAAAACTGCATACTCGTCTACCAAAAGTGTCATATTCATGCTTAAAACGCATTTTGGCACAAATGCATGTGCGGGTTCTAAAAAGAGCAGCATTGGCATGCTTTTCACGTCGTTTGGTAGAAATCCACACGCGCGTTCTGCCAAAAGCACCATTTGCATGCATATCGTGTGGTTTTGCAGAAAACTGCATCCTCGTCTACCAAAAGTGTGATATTCATGCTTAAAACGCGTTTTGGCACAAATCCATGTGCGGGTTCTAAAAAGAGCAGCATTGGCATGCTTTTCACGTCGTTTGGTAGAAATCCACCCGCGCATTCTGCCAAAAGCACCATTTGCATGCATATCGTGTGGTTTTGCAGAAAACTGCATCCTCGTCTACCAAAAGTGTCATATTCATGCTTAAAACGGGTTTTGGCACAAATCCATGTGCGGGTTCTAAAAAGAGCAGCATTGGCATGCATTTCACGTCGTTTGGTAGAAATCCACACGCGCGTTCTGCCAAAAGCACCATTTGCATGCATATCGTGTGGTTTTGCAGAAAACTGCATCCTCGTCTACCAAAAGTTGCGTATTCATGCTTAAAACGCGTTTTGGCACAAATCCATGTGCGGGTGCTAAAAAGAGCAGCATTGGCATTGTTACGTTTCGCCTACGACGCGCGGTAAAGCCAGCGCGGATGCAACGTACGCCGGAGCTTCGTTCCAAGCGGCGGACATTTTGGCCCGTTCGGAGCGGCCGCGAGCGCGCCCCGCCGAGCGCGTCCCGGCATGTTCAGTGCCACGTGTCTTTGTGTGTGCGTGTGTGTGTGTGTGCCCACGCTTGTCAAAGCGCGGCAGCCGGGGAGAGGAGCTCCCCCAGTGTGAAGCGAGGAGGTCTGATCGGCGCCGGCCCGTCTGATGCGTCACCTCCTTGTCCCAACGTGTCTCTCAGTCCGTCCGTCGCGGCCGTCACGTGGTGTCATCTCGTGACCTTCCCTCTTGCTCTCAACTTCGAGAGTATAAGAGCAGCTGCCCCCGGACGCCAGGAGAGAGGCTCCGATTTCTGCTGTTGAGTAACGTGCTCTCCCGTCTCTCTACTTCGGTCGACCTGACCGCCCGCTCTTTGCGATGCTAGAATAAACAAGTTGTTCTGTTAGCAGTCGCCTCATGCTTTGCTGGGACCTTCGGATGCTTCCAGTGTGCCCCAGGCCGCCAGGCCTACGCTACCCTTGGGGCTTGCGACCCAGTTGCAATAACGGGCGTCAGCACTGAGGTTCCACCAGCCGGTGCCATCGGTGCGGTTCCAACATCTGGTTGCCAGCGGTGAGATCGCGACAACGGAGGCCAGCAGCGAAGAAATGCGGTTGACTGTATGCTGAGCAGCACAACGACCATCCGGGAGCAGTGCAACGAGCCCTGTGTGATGACTGGTTGCCTGCAGCGGAACGACTGCGCTGAAATCTTGGCTGCGAGGTTTGGTGAGTGCGGGACTTTCTTCTTCTGAGTTTTGCCAGGCTTTTGTTAGTGTCAGAAACAGAGCTGGTAATTGGGGTTGTCGTTGCTGCCGGGTTAGTTGCGGCAAGACAATAGTAGGCAGTAGAGAAAGCAGCATTCAGAGCAGCCATGGATTTGAAGTCGTTGCGCAAACCGAAATTGTTGGAGCTTGCAAGAGAGTTGGGTCTGGATGTCTCAGACAAACTCAGAAAACCAGAACTGCTAAGGGCTATTCTTGAGTTAGGAGCTGAGGATGACGAGCTGTCGGAATGCCTTGAGACCATTGAGGAGAGGGAGACGGCAAAAAGACAGGAACGCGAACTTAAAGAACAGCAACAGCGAGAGCAACAAGAGAAATATGAGCGTGAACGTAAAGAACAGATAGAACGAGAGCAACAAGAGAAACAGATAGAACGAGAGCGAGAGCAACAAGAAAAAAAAGAAGAGCGTGACCGTCAACACGCTTTAGAAATGAAGCGTCTCGAGGTGGAGATGGAACGCGCTCGTAATGGAAGTCAGGCACACGGTGCAGGAGAACGAGTATTGTTTAAAATGACTGACCTGATGCGGCCGTTTAAGCTTGGAGAGGACATTGGTTTGTTCCTGGTTAACTTTGAGCGAACGTGCGAGAAGCAGGGGTTCTCTCGGGAAACGTGGCCACAACGCTTGCTCACTTTGTTACCCGGCGAGGCGGCCGACGTAGTCGCTCGCTTGGAGAGAGAGGAGGCAGAGGATTTCGACAAAGTGAAATCGAGTCTGCTAAAAAAGTACAGGCTGTCCGCGGAGGCGTTCCGTCGGAAGTTTCGAGAAAATGAGAAAGGCAAAAGTGAGTCGTATACAGAGTTTGCCTACAGGCTTATGTCAAACATGCAGGAGTGGCTCAAAGAAGAGAAAGCGTTTGGTGACCACGAGAAAGTTCTGCAGTGTTTCGGGCTAGAACAGTTTTATAGTCGGTTACCTGAGAACGTGCGGTACTGGGTCTTGGATAGGCCAGACGTTAGTACGGTGGCTAGAGCCGCTGAGCTAGCCGAAGAGTTTGTGACGCGTCGGGCTCGCGGAGCTAAGGACGGTCAAAAGGGTGAATTTGGCTCCAAGTTTGAGAGGCCGAAGTTCACGCCCATGAGAGCAAAGGGGGACACACGTAGTGCGGACGCGAGTGAAAGCAGTCCGACCGAACCTAAGGAGACGGCGGCAACGGAAGCCGAACGCAGAAAGCGGTTCGAGACGAGGCAAGCGCGCGTTTGTTATACGTGTCAGAAGCCGGGTCATTTTTCGGCGCAGTGTCCGGAAACAAAAACAAAAGTAGTGTTTTTGTCATTATGCAGCACTGACGAGAACATGAAGCTTCTCGAGCCTTACATGCGAGACCTCCTCGTGAACGGGAAGGAGTGCCGAGTGCTTCGCGATTCCGCAGCTACGATGGATGTAGTTCACCCCTCTTACGTAGAACCCGATATGTTCACGGGCGAGTGCGCATGGATCAAACAAGCCGTGGAAGCTCATAGCGTGTGTCTGCCCGTAGCAAAAGTGCTTATTGAAGGTCCTTTCGGAGCACTTGAGACGGAGGCGGCAGTGTCATCTATGCTGCCCCCCCAGTACCCGTACCTATTTTCGAACAGGTCCGATCACCTCCTGCGCGAGAAGGGGCTTTTGTTTGGTGAGGCTAGCGTTCAGGCCTTAACCAGATCGAAGGTTCGGGAGCTCGCTGCAAAGGCGGTAGTTGCAGGGCCGACGTTGTCGAACGATGAGAAAGGGTCAGAGGCGCAGCAAGCTGATATTCAGAGCACGTCCGAACTGAATAAAACTGAGTCTGTAGCGTTGAAGGCACCAGATACTGGAGAGGAAATGTCCGATGCGGGAAAGCTAGAAGAGCTATCTGCAGATTTGCTCATAGCGCCTACGTCAGACGGACTTGATAGGTTGCTAAAAGTCAGCCGGTCGGCTTTGATAGCCGAGCAAAAGAAGGATGGCAGCCTAGAAAACATACGCTGCATTGTCAAAGAAGGTATCGCCAAGAAAAATGCTCGCTTTGTGGAAAGAGGTGGGGTCCTGTACCGGAAGTATGTAGACCGCAGGGGAGTGGAGTTCGATCAGCTGATCGTGCCTCAATGCTATCGTCAGGATCTGTTGCGCTTGTCGCATGGGGGTTCGTGGTCCGGACACCTAGGAGTTAAGAAAACTAAGGACCGTCTCTTGCAAGAGTACTATTGGCCAGGGTGTTTTCGGGACGCAGACCACTTTGTGAAGACATGCGACACCTGTCAGCGGGTGGGCAAACCAGGGGACAAATCGAGGGCGCCGTTGAAGTTGGTACCTATCATTACGGAGCCTTTTAGACGGCTCGTTATTGATACAGTGGGACCTCTGCCGGTAACAGCCACGGCGTACAGACACATTTTGACTGTGATCTGCCCAGCGACAAAGTTCCCTGAAGCAGTGCCGCTTAAAGAACTCTGCTCAGTTGAGATAGTCAGTGCACTACTGTCCATATTTGCGCGAGCGTTTACTAGCGCTTTGACGACAACTTTTCTCGAAAGGTGTGGGGTAAAGCTGCTACACAGCTCAGTGCACCACCCCCAGTCGAATTCCCCTGAGAAGCTCCTCTCCGTCATGAAGCGCGTGTGGAGAGCCTTGTGGTTTGAACAACAAACTGACTGGGAGCTGTTTCTGCCTGGGGTGATGTTTGCATGGAGGACCGCGTCGCATGTGGCTACAGGGTTTTCGCCAGCTGAGCTAGTGTACGGTCGCTCGCTGCGATCTCCGCTTCGCATGCTTCGACACGGATCACTGCCCTCTCCAATGGCTGCAGACTATCTCTTTCACAAATGGCCGCCTCCTGCGCTGGAGCCTCGCTTTGCAATAACATTCCTTTGAGGTGCGTTACAAAAAGGGGAGTCTCAACGGTAACGCCGATGGCTTAAGTCGAAGCCCCTAACGTGGGAATCAGCCTCAAAATTGTTTGTTATTGATGTTTTTCTTCCTGAGGCAGGATTTTTAACATATTGCTTTTGTGTAGTGTTTCAAAGTGATGATGTGCTTTCTAGTGCAATTTTCCAATTTGTGGACGCGTTCTGAGTGCTGCTAGACTACTGTAAGGAACTGGGCAGTAGTATTAAAGGGGAAAGAGCCTGGCATGGCTTAGTGAGGGTTGTGCCGTGCTTGCTGACTGAGCGGCTGAGTTTCGGCGTAGTTCTAACGCTTGCTGGGAACGAGAGAAAAATGAGAACTCTCCCGAAGTCACTTTGCAGTGTCCTCTGTGAACCTGAACGTGAGAACGAGGCCTTCTCGGTGCGCTGCGCTCAAGAAACGCCGAGGGACGACCGACTTCGGTTATGAGCATCATCGAGCGACATCCCTCCGGACAGCGGATGCAGTCCCCTGACCATCGGGATCTCCCTCCCCCGGCGGGGCGGTCTGTTACGTTTCGCCTACGACGCGCGGTAAAGCCAGCGCGGATGCAACGTACGCCGGAGCTTCGTTCCAAGCGGCGGACATTTTGGCCCGTTCGGAGCGGCCGCGAGCGCGCCCCGCCGAGCGCGTCCCGGCATGTTCAGTGCCACGTGTCTTTGTGTGTGCGTGTGTGTGTGTGTGCCCACGCTTGTCAAAGCGCGGCAGCCGGGGAGAGGAGCTCCCCCAGTGTGAAGCGAGGAGGTCTGATCGGCGCCGGCCCGTCTGATGCGTCACCTCCTTGTCCCAACGTGTCTCTCAGTCCGTCCGTCGCGGCCGTCACGTGGTGTCATCTCGTGACCTTCCCTCTTGCTCTCAACTTCGAGAGTATAAGAGCAGCTGCCCCCGGACGCCAGGAGAGAGGCTCCGATTTCTGCTGTTGAGTAACGTGCTCTCCCGTCTCTCTACTTCGGTCGACCTGACCGCCCGCTCTTTGCGATGCTAGAATAAACAAGTTGTTCTGTTAGCAGTCGCCTCATGCTTTGCTGGGACCTTCGGATGCTTCCAGTGTGCCCCAGGCCGCCAGGCCTACGCTACCCTTGGGGCTTGCGACCCAGTTGCAATAACGGGCGTCAGCACTGAGGTTCCACCAGCCGGTGCCATCGGTGCGGATCAAACAGCATGCTTTTCACGTCGTTTGGTAGAAATCCACACGGGCGTTCTGCCAAAAGCACCATTTGCATGCATATCGTGTGGTTGTGCAGAAAACTGCATACTCGTCTACCAAAAGTGTCATATTCATGCTTAAAACGCGTTTTGGCACAAATCGATGTGCGGGTTCTAAAAAGAGCAGCATTGGCATGCTTTTCACGTCGTTTGGTAGAAATCCACACGCGCGTTCTGCCAAAAGCGTCATTTGCATGCATATCGTGTGGTTTTGCAGAAAACTGCATACTCGTCTACCAAAAGTTGCGTATTCATGCTTAAAACGCGTTTTCGCACAAATCCATGTGCGGGTGCTAAAAAGAGCAGCACTGGCATGCTTTTCACGTCGTTTGGTAGAAATCCACACGCGCGTTCTGCCAAAAGCACCATTTGCATGCATATCGTGTAGTTTTGCAGAAAACTGCATACTCGTCTACCAAAAGTTGCGTATTCATGCTTAAAACGCGTTTTGGCACAAATCCATGTGCGGGTGCTAAAAAGAGCCGCAATGGCATGCTTTTCACGTCGTTTGGTAGAAATCCACACGCGCGTTCTGCCAAAAGCACCATTTGCATGCATATCGTGTAGTTTTGCAGAAAACTGCATACTCGTCTACCAAAAGTGTCATATTCATGCTTAAAACGCGTTTTGGCACAAATCCATGTGCGGGTTCTAAAAAGAGCAGCATCGGCATGCTTTTCACGTCGTTTGGTAGAAATCCACACGCGCGTTCTGCCAAAAGCGTCATTTGCATGCATATCGTGTGGTTTTGCAGAAAACTGCATACTCGTCTACCAAAAGTTGCGTATTCATGCTTAAAACGCGTTTTGGCACAAATCCATGTGCGGGTGCTAAAAAGAGCAGCATTGGCATGCTTTTCACGTCGTTTGGTAGAAATCCACACGCGCGTTCTGCCAAAAGCACCATTTGCATGCATATCGTGTGGTTTTGCAGAAAACTGCATCCTCGTCTACCAAAAGTTGCATATTCATGCTTAAAACGCGTTTTGGCACAAATCCATGTGCGGGTGCTAAAATGAGCAGCATCGGCATGCTTTTCACGTCGTTTGGTAGAAATCCACACGCGCGTTCTGCCAAAAGCGTCATTTGCATGCATATCGTGTAGTTTTGCAGAAAACTGCATACTCGTCTACCAAAAGTTGTCATATTCATGCTTAAAACGCGTTTTGGCACAAATCCATGTGCGGGTTCTAAAAAGAGCAGCCTTGGCATGCTTTTCACGTCGTTTGGTAGAAATCCACACGCGCGTTCTGCCAAAAGCACCATTTGCATGCATATCGTGTGGTTTTGCAGAAAACTGCATCCTCGTCTACCAAAAGTTGTCGTATTCATGCTTAAAACGCGTTTTGGCACAAATCCATGTGCGGGTGCTAAATGAGCAGCATTGGCATGCTTTTCACGTCGTTTTGTAGAAATCCACACGCGCGTTCTGCCAAAAGCACCATTTGCATGCATATCGTGTGGTTTTGCAGAAAACTGCATCCTCGTCTACCAAAAGTTGTCATATTCATGCTTAAAACGCATTTTGGCACAAATGCATGTGCGGGTTCTAAAAAGAGCAGCATTGGCATGCTTTTCACGTCGTTTGGTAGAAATCCACACGCGCGTTCTGCCAAAAGCACCATTTGCATGCATATCGTGTGGTTTTGCAGAAAACTGCATCCTCGTCTACCAAAAGTGTGATATTCATGCTTAAAACGCGTTTTGGCACAAATCCATGTGCGGGTTCTAAAAAGAGCAGCATTGGCATGCTTTTCACGTCGTTTGGTAGAAATCCACACGCGCGTTCTGCCAAAAGCACCATTTGCATGCATATCGTGTGGTTTTGCAGAAAACTGCATCCTCGTCTACCACAAGTTGCGTATTCATGCTTAAAACGCATTTTGGCACAAATCCATGTGCGGGTTCTAAAAAGAGCAGCATTGGCATGCTTTTCACGTCGTTTTGTAGAAATCCACACGCGCGTTCTGCCAAAAGCACCATTTGCATGCATATCGTGTGGTTTTGCAGAAAACTGCATCCTCGTCTACCAAAAGTGTCATATTCATGCTTAAAACGCATTTTGGCACAAATGCATGTGCGGGTTCTAAAAAGAGCAGCATTGGCATGCTTTTCACGTCGTTTGGTAGAAATCCACACGCGCGTTCTGCCAAAAGCACCATTTGCATGCATATCGTGTGGTTTTGCAGAAAACTGCATCCTCGTCTACCAAAAGTTGTGATATTCATGCTTAAAACGCGTTTTGGCACAAATCCATGTGCGGGTTCTAAAAAGAGCAGCATTGGCATGCTTTTCACGTCGTTTGGTAGAAATCCACCCGCGCATTCTGCCAAAAGCACCATTTGCATGCATATCGTGTGGTTTTGCAGAAAACTGCATCCTCGTCTACCAAAAGTGTCATATTCATGCTTAAAACGGGTTTTGGCACAAATCCATGTGCGGGTTCTAAAAAGAGCAGCATTGGCATGCATTTCACGTCGTTTGGTAGAAATCCACACGCGCGTTCTGCCAAAAGCACCATTTACATGCATATCGTGTGGTTTTGCAGAAAACTGCATACTCGTCTACCAAAAGTTGCGTATTCATGCTTAAAACGCGTTTGGCACAAATCCATGTGCGGGTGCTAAAAAGAGCAGCATTGGCATGCTTTTCACGTCGTTTGGTAGAAATCCACACGGGCGTTCTGCCAAAAGCACCATTTGCATGCATATCGTGTGGTTGTGCAGAAAACTGCATACTCGTCTACCAAAAGTGTCATTTTCATGCTTAAAACGCGTTTTGGCACAAATCGATGTGCGGGTTCTAAAAAGAGCAGCATTGGCATGCTTTTCACGTCGTTTGGTAGAAATCCACACGCGCGTTCTGCCAAAAGCGTCATTTGCATGCATATCGTGTGGTTTTGCAGAAAACTGCATCCTCGTCTACCAAAAGTTGCGTATTCATGCTTAAAACGCGTTTTCGCACAAATCCATGTGCGGGTGCTAAAAAGAGCAGCATTGGCATGCTTTTCACGTCGTTTGGTAGAAATCCACACGCGCGTTCTGCCAAAAGCACCATTTGCATGCATATCGTGTAGTTTTGCAGAAAACTGCATACTCGTCTACCAAAAGTTGCGTATTCATGCTTAAAACGCGTTTTGGCACAAATCCATGTGCGGGTGCTAAAAAGAGCAGCAATGGCATGCTTTTCACGTCGTTTGGTAGAAATCGACACGCGCGTTCTGCCAAAAGCACCATTTGCATGCATATCGTGTAGTTTTGCAGAAAACTGCATACTCGTCTACCAAAAGTGTCATATTCATGCTTAAAACGCGTTTTGGCACAAATCCATGTGCGGGTTCTAAAAAGAGCAGCATTGGCATGCATTTCACGTCGTTTGGTAGAAATCCACACGCGCGTTCTGCCAAAAGCACCATTTGCATGCATATCGTGTGGTTTTGCAGAAAACTGCATACTCGTCTACCAAAAGTTGTCGTATTCATGCTTAAAACGCGTTTTGGCACAAATCCATGTGCGGGTGCTAAAAAGAGCAGCATTGGCATGCTTTTCACGTCGTTTGGTAGAAATCCACACGGGCGTTCTGCCAAAAGCACCATTTGCATGCATATCGTGTGGTTGTGCAGAAAACTGCATACTCGTCTACCAAAAGTGTCATATTCATGCTTAAAACGCGTTTTGGCACAAATCGATGTGCGGGTTCTAAAAAGAGCAGCATTGGCATGCTTTTCACGTCGTTTGGTAGAAATCCACACGCGCGTTCTGCCAAAAGCGTCATTTGCATGCATATCGTGTGGTTTTGCAGAAAACTGCATCCTCGTCTACCAAAAGTTGTCGTATTCATGCTTAAAACGCGTTTTGGCACAAATCCATGTGCGGGTGCTAAAAAGAGCAGCATTGGCATGCTTTTCACGTCGTTTGGTAGAAATCCACACGTGCGTTCTGCCAAAAGCACCATTTGCATGCATATCGTGTAGTTTTGCAGAAAACTGCATACTCGTCTACCAAAAGTGTCATAATCATGCTTAAAACACGTTTTGGCACAAATCCGTGTGCGGGTTCTAAAAAGAGCAGCATTGACATGCTTTTCACGTCGTTTGGTAGAAATCCACACGCGCGTTCTGCCAAAAGCACCATTTGCATGCATATCGTGTGGTTTTGCAGAAAACTGCATCCTCGTCTACCAAAAGTGTCATATTCATGCTTAAAACACATTTTGGCACAAATCCATGTGTGGGTTCTAAAAAGAGCAGCATTGGCATGCTTTTCACGTCGTTTGGTAGAAATCCACACGCGCGTTCTGCCAAAAGCACCATTTGCATGCATATCGTGTGGTTGTGCAGAAAACTGCATACTCGTCTACCAAAAGTGTCATATTCATGCTTAAAACGCGTTTTGGCACAAATCGATGTGCGGGTTCTAAAAAGAGCAGCATTGGCATGCTTTTCACGTCGTTTGGTAGAAATCCACACGCGCGTTCTGCCAAAAGCACCATTTGCATGCATATCGTGTGGTTTTGCAGAAAACTGCATCCTCGTCTACCAAAAGTTGCATATTCATGCTTAAAACGCGTTTTGGCACAAATCCATGTGCGGGTTCTAAAAGAGCAGCATTGGCATGCTTTTCACGTCGTTTGGTAGAAATCCACACGCGCGTTCTGCAAAAGCACCATTTGCATGCATATCGTGTGGTTTTGCAGAAACTGCATCCTCGTCTACCAAAAGTGTCCTATTCATGCTAAAAACGGGTTTTGGCACAAATCCATGTGCGGGTTCTAAAAAGAGCAGCATTGGCATGCTTTTCACGTCGTTTGGTAGAAATCCACACGCGCGTTCTGCCAAAAGCATCATTTGCATGCATATCGTGTGGTTTTGCAGAAAACTGCATCCTCGTCTACCAAAAGTGTCATATTCATGCTTAAAACGCATTTTGGCACAAAATCCAGGTGCGGGTTCTAAAAAGAGCTGCATTGGCATGCTTTTCACGTCGTTTGGTAGAAATCCACACGGGCGTTCTGCCAAAAGCGTCATTTGCATGCATATCGTGTGGTTTTGCAGAAAACTGCATCCTCGTCTACCAAAAGTTGCGTATTCATGCTTAAAACGCGTTTTGGCACAAATCCATGTGCGGGTGCTAAAAAGAGCAGCATTGGCATGCTTTTCACGTCGTTTGGTAGAAATCCACACGCGCGTTCTGCCAAAAGCACCATTTGCATGCATATCGTGTAGTTTTGCAGAAAACTGCATACTCGTCTACCAAAAGTGTCATATTCATGCTTAAAACGCGTTTTGGCACAAATCGTGTGCGGGTTCTAAAAAGAGCAGCATTGGCATGCTTTTCACGTCGTTGGTAGAAATCCACACGCGCGTTCTGCCAAAAGCGTCATTTGCATGCATATCGTGTGGTTTTGCAGAAAACTGCATCCTCGTCTACCAAAAGTTGCGTATTCATGCTTAAAACGCGTTTTGGCCACAAATCCATGTGCGGGTGCTAAAAAGAGCAGCATTGGCATGCTTTTCACGTCGTTTGGTAGAAATCCACACGTGCGTTCTGCCAAAAGCACCATTTGCATGCATATCGTGTGGTGTGCAGAAAACTGCATACTCGTCTACCAAAAGTGTCATATTCATGCTTAAAACGCGTTTTGGCACAAATCGATGTGCGGGTTCTAAAAAGAGCAGCATTGGCATGCTTTTCACGTCGTTTGGTAGAAATCCACACGCGCGTTCTGCCAAAAGCGTCATTTGCATGCATATCGTGTGGTTTTGCAGAAAACTGCATCCTCGTCTACAAAAGTTGCGTATTCCATGCTTAAAACGCGTTTTGCCACAAATCGATGTGCGGGTTCTAAAAAGAGCAGCATTGGCATGCTTTTCACGTCGTTTGGTAGAAATCCACACGCGCGTTCTGCCAAAAGCACCATTTGCATGCATATCGTGTGGTTTTGCAAGAAAAACTGCATCTCGTCTACCAAAAGTTGCATATTCATGCTTAAAACGCGTTTTTGGCACAAATCCATGTGCGGGTGCTAAAAAAGAGCTGCATTGGCATGCTTTTCACGTCGTTTGGTAGAAATCCACACGGGCGTTCTGCCAAATGCACCATTTGCATGCATATCGTGTGGTTGTGCAGAAAACTGCATACTCGTCTACCAAAAGTGTCATATTCATGCTTAAAACGCGTTTTGGCACAAATCGATGTGCGGGTTCTAAAAAGAGCAGCATTGGCATGCTTTTCACGTCGTTTGGTAGAAATCCACACGCGCGTTCTGCCAAAAGCGTCATTTGCATGCATATCGTGTGGTTTTGCAGAAAACTGCATCTCGTCTACCAAAAGTTGCGTATCATGCTTAAAACGCGTTTTGGCACAAATCCATGTGCGGGTGCTAAAAGAGCAGCATTGGCATGCTTTTCACGTCGTTTGGTAGAAATCCACACGCGCGTTCTGCCAAAAGCACCATTTGCATGCATATCGTGTAGTTTTGCAGAAAACTGCATACTCGTCTACCAAAGTGTCATATTCATGCTTAAAACGCGTTTTGGCACAAATCCGTGTGCGGGTTCTAAAAAAGTAGCATTGACATGCTTTCACGTCGTTTGGTAGAATCCACACGCGCGTTCTGCCAAAAGCACCATTTGCATGCATATCGTGTGGTTTTGCAGAAAACTGCATCCTCGTCTACCAAAGTGTCATATTCATGCTTAAAACGCATTTTGGCACAAATCCATGTGCGGGTTCTAAAAAGAGCAGCATTGGCATGCTTTTCACGTCGTTTGGTAGAAATCCACACGCGCGTTCTGCCAAAAGCACCATTTGCATGCATATCCGTGTGGTTGTGCAGAAAACTGCATACTCGTCTACCAAAAGTGTCATATTCATGCTTAAAACGCGTTTTGGCACAAATCGATGTGCGGGTTCTAAAAAGAGCAGCATTGGCATGCTTTTCACGTCGTTTGGTAGAAATCCACACGCGCGTTCTGCAAAAGCACCATTTGCATGCATATCGTGTGGTTTTGCAGAAAACTGCATCCTCGTCTACCAAAAGTTGCATATTCATGCTTAAAACGCGTTTTGGCACAAATCCATGTGCGGTGCTAAAAAAAGCAGCATTGGCATACTTTTCACGTCGTTTGGTAGAAATCCACACGCGCGTTCTGCCGATGCGTCATTTGCATGCATATCGTGTGGTTTTGCAGAAAACTGCATCCTCGTCTACCAAAAGTGTCATATTCATGCTTAAAACGGTTTTGGCACAAATCCATGTGTGGGTTCTAAAAAGAGCAGCATTGCATGCTTTTCACGTCGTTTGGTAGAAATCCACACGCGCGTTCTGCCAAAAGCATCATTTGCATGCATATCGTGTGGTTTTGCAGAAAACTGCATCCTCGTCTACCAAAAGTTGCATATTCATGCTTAAAACGCGTTTTGGCACAGATCCATGTGCGGGTGCTAAAAAGAGCAGCATGGCATGCTTTTCACGTCGTTTGGTAGAAATCCACACGCGCGTTCTGCCAAAAGCGTCTTTGCATGCATATCGTGTGGTTTTGCAGAAAACTGCATCCTCGTCTACCAAAGTTGCGTATTCATGCTTAAAACGCGTTTTGGCACAAAGCCATGTGCGGGTGCTAAAAAGAGCAGCATTGGCATGCTTTTCACGTCGTTTGGTAGAAATCACACGCGCGTTCTGCCAAAAGCACCATTTGCATGCATATCGTGTAGTTTTGCAGAAAACTGCATACTCGTCTACCAAAGTGTCATATTCATGCTTAAAACGCGTTTTGGCACAAATCCGTGTGCGGGTTCTAAAAAGAGCACCATTGGCATGCTTTTCACCTCGTTTGGTAGAAATCCACACGCGCGTTCTGACAAAAGCACCATTTGCATGCATATCGTGTGGTTTTGCAGAAAACTGCATCCTCGTCTACCAAAAGTGTCATATTCATGCTTAAAACGCATTTTGGCACAAATCCATGTGCGGGTTCTAAAACGAGCTGCATTGGCATGCTTTTCACGTCGTTTGGTAGAAATCCACACGGGCGTTCTGCCAAAAGCACCATTTGCATGCATATC
This sequence comes from Dermacentor albipictus, assembly GCF_038994185.2. Lineage (NCBI taxonomy): Eukaryota > Metazoa > Arthropoda > Arachnida > Ixodida > Ixodidae > Dermacentor > Dermacentor albipictus. The sequence goes on along the minus strand of NW_027225890.1, from coordinate 883 downwards.
GTGTGGTTGTGCAGAAAACTGCATACTCGTCTACAAAAGTGTCATATTCATGCTTAAAACGCGTTTGCCACAAAATCGATGTGCGGTTCTAAAAAGAGCAGCATTGGCATGCTTTTCACGTCGTTTGGTAGAAATCCACACGCGCGTTCTGCCAAAAGCACCATTTGCATGCATATCGTGTGGTTTTGCAGAAAACTGCATCCTCGTCTACCAAAAGTTGCATATTCATGCTTAAAACGCGTTTGGCACAAAATCCATGTGCGGGTGCTAAAAAGAGCAGCATTGGCATGCTTTTCACGTCGTTTGGTAGAAATCCACACGCGCGTTCTGCCAAAGCGTCATTTGCATGCATATCGTGTGGGTTTTGCAGAAAACTGCATCCTCGTCTACCAAAAGTTGCGTATTCATGCTTAAAACGCGTTTTGCACAAATCCGTGTGCGGGTTCTAAAAAGAGCAGCATTGACATGCTTTTCACGTCGTTTGGTAGAAATCCACACGCGCGTTCTGCCAAAAGCACCATTTCATGCATATCGTGTGGTTTTGCAGAAAACTGCATCCTCGTCTACCAAAAGTGTCATATTCATGCTTAAAACGCATTTTGGCACAAATCCATGTGCGGGTTCTAAAAAGAGCAGCAATTGGCATGCTTTTCACGTCGTTTGGTAGAAATCCACACGCGCGTTCTGCCAAAAGCACCATTTGCATGCATATCGTGTGGTTGTGCAGAAAACTGCATACTCGTCTACCAAAAGTGTCATATTCATGCTTAAAACGCGTTTTGGCACAATCGATGTGCGGGTTCTAAAAAGAGCAGCATTGGCATGCTTTTCACGTCGTTTGGTAGAAATCCACACGCGCGTTCTGCCAAAGCACCATTTGCAT